>NC_142010.1:174511128-174677527 GCF_049901735.1 Notechis scutatus
TACAGTTATTTGTTTTTTAAATACTCACCACTAAAAAAAGATAAAGCAATTTAGCATTTAGAAAATGCTGAAATAAAAAAAAAAAATCTAAAAACATCAAAAACAGCAAATACTGAAATCACCAATTTGAATATTTTGTATTTGTATTGCAATTTTAAAAAAACCAATTAGGACATGAAATTAAGGAGATTAAAAGGCAATTTGGGTAAACAGGTAATTTTTAAATTTTCCGCAGTGTCTTTATAATAAAGACCAACTTAATTTCCACCAGATTCCATTTCACACTTTGGATGCCCCTACCAAGTAAATTACAGTATAAAAGCACTGGAAACAAACCCTGGACATTTTTAAAACATGTGTCATATATTGGATAAAATTCTATTTTTGATAATACAGATTCCACGTATTCTATCCCAGATAGTGAAATACAAATGAAATGGTATTTACAGAATTGTGTTACAATGAAATTATAAATAAGTCACTTATGGCAGCTTAATATCACTTTAGTTTTCTGTTCTTGGAAACAATTAGCAGCTGAAAAAAACTTACCTTGTAAGGGTCCAGACCAAGTTGGTCTCTGAGTGTATTCAGCTGATTTTTCTTAATTTCAATATCATTTTCAAGTTTTTCTTTCACACTGCTTTCATCATCAATCATTTCTTCCAATAGTTTCTGTCCAGAAACACCCCCCATAAAACATGTCAGCATAGGTTTCTAACCGATCTAATTGTTGAACTGGTTATTTGATCAGAACCCAACAGAATCCATAGCTAAAATAAAGCCTATGTCCATTAGCCCAGGATTTGATATATGTCCAGGGCCAGTCAAAAAAGGTATCAGATTGTTGTCAATCAAGGCTTTCATTCATGAATGGAATGAAGAGTTTTTCTGACTCACTTTCCTCTGTATCCCTCATGCCATTTTCCACATGGTTTCAATGAAAACAAATGTGATGCATGAGAACAAAACAGAGAACAGCAAAAACTGATCCTCCCTATCTTCCTGCTACAACCCAAATATTGCAATCAGAAGCATACATCTGGAAAATAAAATGACTGCTCACTAAAAAGTGAAAACTTGAATACCAGTAATTGATAAGTAGGTTTTTGGTTTATAATGCTTTGATCTAAATTATATTAAAGTGGCAGATGTTCAGAGACAGGTTTATACTTGCATTAACTGATTGATTTTAAATATAAACACCTCTTCCCTTGAGCGATTTATTTTCAGGAGAAAAAAGAACCATACCAAACCAAATGCCTTTAAACTTTCTTGTATGGTTAGAGAGATATAATGGACTTAATGGATCTTTCAAAGGCCAACTTTCCAGGCTTTTAAGTAGTCCTATGCACATCAATGTTTTTCACACATTTCTGAAGGGGATAATATAGTCAAACTAGTGAATTTTACTTGAAGCACAATATACCTTAGAGCAGGAGTCTCCAAATTTGGCAACTTTAAGACTTGTGGACTTTAACCTGTAGGAAGTTAGCACTCACACCTCTCCTAGAAAATTGAAATATCCTAGGAAATATTAAAAAGGCAGAATATTTCCCCTAAAAAGAGTAGAAACTCAAGAGCAGAAACTCACCCCCACCTTTGTTAATGGGTGGGCCATTAAGGCCTGGGCCAGAATACTTTACATCAGGGGTCCCCAACCACTGGTCCCCGGACCGGTACCGGTCCGTGGATCATTTTTTACCGGGCCGCAAAGCTTGGGCGCCGCCATCTTGTTTCGACAGCGCTTCCGGGTTTTCGGTTGGAAAGCAGCGTTTGGGTGCTCGCGCCTTAGTTTCGCTGGCGGGGGCGGCTTCAGGCGAAGAGCCGTCCCGATGGCGGTGGAGTCTCACGTTACTCAGGTACCGGTCCGTGGAAGAATAAATAATCGTGAAACCGGTCCCTGGTTCAAAAAAGGTTGGGGGCCACTGCTTTACATAACCTATAGCAATTGCCAAAAGCCCTTTTCAGTGCACCTTCATCCAGCAAGGCTCAACCAAGCCTGGAACTCAGGACAGCCTACAGAGTTGCCTCTGCATGGCCCCATGGGAGTCTGACAACCAATTAGAATACAAGCTTCAATTCAAATCCCAACAAAGGCTTTTATAAAACTCAGGCACTCTCAGCATATCACTCCTTTTCTTGGTCTCTTCCTTCACCTTGAAGCATGTGATCATCCTTTTCACTTTAGAGCTTCAAGACATGTGGTCCTGTCCACTATTAAACCTTCCAAACATCCTCCATGTTTCCAGTGTCTTTTTCCCCACTTGGAACTGAATCCAGAAGGAGATTTCTTCCAACAAAGCCCTAGAATTCTGGGAGTTGAAGTTCACTAGTCTTAAAAGTTGCCAAGTTTGGGGACCCCTGCCTTAGAGTAACAATCCCACTCTCCAAAAACCCTAAGGTTTTACAAAAAGAAATGTTATCTTTATTTGAATACAGCATCAAACCTTTAAGAAACATATTTTCCATAAAAATTGCAAAGAGCTGCTTCGCACAGAAATTCTCAAAGAAAAAGGAATAGGAAAAAAGTAGAGAATTTGATAAGGTGCCCCTACTCCAGTTTGCTGTATTTCAAAGAATTCAGGCACCATTCTATTTATCTTATATTTTTTTTCCTATTATCTTCCCATCAAGTAGCTTTCCTTTTCTAGTTTCAAAATCTCTGAAAAGCCTGAATTTTTATCATTAAAATGAAAAGATAGAATTATGCAGAATAGTCCGATCTCCAAACATTTTATACATTTCAGAAACTTTATGAGGCATTGTCCACATACTTTTCACAGCTGTTATGAGCAGTTTGTCTGAGTCAGCAACTTTACATATTTGAGGCCTCAAAGTACTGCAATTGCCATGTTCTACTGATGTTGTGACATTTTCAGGTTTGTGGGGTAAAATCACACAGGATTTGGGGAGGACCATTTTTAAAATGGACCTTAAATTTACAGAACTATTTAAAAATTGGGCTAAAACGGTTATTTGGGGTCATAAGTTAGCATAATCATAGCCAGATTGCCTGTAACCTATCCCCCTATTTTACTGCAATGAAGCCAGAATTTCTAATTGAGCAACAAATCGAATAGATATAGAAATATAGGAATAAATAGAAGATGGAAGGGACCTTGGATGTCTTCTAGCCCCCCCTCCACAGCAGGAGAACCTATACCATTTCAGACAAGTGACTGTCTCTTCTTAAAAACCTCCAGTGATGGAGCGCCCACAATTTCTGAAGGCAAGCTGTTCCATTGATTAATTTTCCCCACTGTTAGGAAGTTTCTCCTTAATTCCAGATTGCTTCTCTCTTTGATTAGTTTCCAACCATTGTTTCTTGTCCTGCCCTCTGATGCTTTGGTGCCCAATATCACATCAATCAAATACAATTTCCCCCTAAAATGGGTACTGGGAATTGTTACCGGATGTTTCATGCAATCCAATGTCACATAAGACATTTTACATTTCAAGGCTGTCAGCCTGATCCATACCTCAATATAGAACTTTGCAGCATGCATACGTTCAAGCTGCAGCTCTTTGCCAATTCCCATTTCATCCCACAAATCTAGTAGTTTTCCTATTGCTTGATTCACACTATTAAGCAGGGAAGAAGCCAAAACTTCACTGAAAAAGAGAAGAGTTATTTTAATGCCACAATGACGATGTAAGCATTGTCATTCTCAAAAGCGCTTCATCAAAAGGCAACTGGACTTTGTTTTTCCTTGAAGACATTTTACTTCTCATCCAAGAAGCTTCAGTTCGGTTCCCTTCTTCAGAATTCTCATTGGCATCACATTAGTATTAATATTGCATTCAGATGTAGAGGCCTGACAGTATACATGTAATCCCACTTTTTCTAAAAAATATATAACATGCCTCGACTTCTGGTTCTTGTTGTTCCTTGTAGTTTTGATTTCTGATAAGTGCTTGGACATGTTTTCCTGGCAAGGCTTTTTGTACTGTTTGCCACTGCCTCCTCATAAGGGCTGAGAGAAATTAGTGTAGCTCAAATGCCTAAGGTGGAACTGGAACTTACTATACCAAACTGGCTGTCCAAAATTTCTGTTACTATATTTATTGTACTTTTGTACTTCTAATAAAAAGAGGTTTAAAAGGATACAAGTCCTTCAGTGATTGAAAAGGCTAGAAATTTAATTGAAGGCAAAAATAAATACAAAAAGTTCCAGATTCCCTCCACTATAAATCTCAGTGGAAAACACAGTATGCTCAGTAACAAAAGATAAATTACGTACAATAATACTTTTAAGTGTTCAGAACCCCCTTTCCCCCTTGTTTTGAAACGAAGAGGCAAAATAAGCCAATGTTATGGTCCTCATAATATGCAAGGAGAGATGGACAGGGAAACCCCAGGACATCTTTCCCAAAGCAACCTGATGACTTTAAGTAGCTTAAAATTGATATATCAGGAGAAAGACATCCTGGAATCTGGTTTGACTCCTGGGACTTCGTGGACACACAGTTTTTGTTTTGGCAGCCAAATATAAGGGGTTAACCACTGCCTCCATTTTAAAAAAAATATCCTGTTCATCATTTTTCCCTTTTTTTCTAAATTTCTTGGTCTTTTGGTGTGAATTGCAACCAAGCCCAGTCAATACTGTTTGTTTATGTTTTAGCGGCCAAATATGAGTGGTTAACCACTGCCTCCTTTTTAAAAATAAATAAATCTCTGTCCATTTTTCCCCCTTTTTCTAAATTTCCTGGTCTTTCGGTGTGAATTGCAACCAAGCCCAGTCAATGCAAAGCTTTATTGCTTAGCTGTCAAAATATGTCAAACCCTATTGAGACATATCGAGCTTCCCTTAGACCTTCCGTTGCTTCCGAGGCTGCTTTTTACGAGGGGGAGCGGCAACAAAGGGGTTCCCCCCACTCACTTCCAAAGGAGCCGAGAAGTCCGGCTAGCTAGCCGCTCAGCGCTCCGGAGGCAGACCTCGTTCCCTTCCCACCACGACACAACCTGGCTTCAGAAAAGTCCCTCATCCTCTTACCTTTCCCGCAAACGTTTGGCCATGTAGAGCCTTAGAGACGGCCGTTGTTGCCGCCGCTATTCCCACTGCAAGGAAAATCCGAACGGAAGGAATTCCAAAACAATGACCCAAACGAACCGCCGCCCCCGCCAAAATTCAAACTCGAAGGAAAAGTGTGGTCGAACGTCAGGCTGGGTCGGGACGCCCTATGATTGGCCCATCGCATTGGCGCGTTGTTTCCGGCGCTGCCGAAACAGCCAATCCACGGGAAGAGAAGAAAATGAGGGGTGGAGCCCGCTCGCCTTTAAAATAAACTTCCACCTTCGGCGTTTCGCGTGAGATGATTGGTTGGCCGGTTAGAAACGAGGACAATTTTATTTAAAAAAAAAGCCAGAGGAGAAAGGAAGGTCTGTAGTTAAAGTAGGGCTGATGGGGAACTTGAGGGGAGCTTATAGAAGAACGAACGGAGTTCATATTATCTTCATTCCGCTGTGGATGGAATAACGGCGATCTCTGAAGACAGACCCGGGAAGGCTGCTTTGGAAATCAATCCCCATTGACTCCCATGGAACTTGCTCGCTAGTTAAATGAGTTTAGCGTCATTGAGATTTTACAGCCCTAGATGGGTTTCCTCGAAGATGGATCCTGTTTTGTCCAGAATCGCTCTTATAGCAGTTATGAATACAAAATCCCATTGCATGTAGGATTAACTGATCGTAATTTGTTAATGTGTTCCGGCGTGGTGTTAAACAGACTCGGTGGAGACTAAATGAAATTTGTAGGATTATATGGGGCTTAATTTGTAAACAAAACAATAAAAAAATCATGGGCCAATTAAATAAAAAACATAGCAGAGAAAAACCACACAGTCAACTAGAGTTAGTCTTTTCTTTAGCATAACCTCCAGCTTCCCTAGTTTCCTAGAGAGCTACAGTATATGAGACCTGCATAATATGCGTGCATGGTATCGATTAAACCTATTTATTTAAGCATAAATTACTGGTAGCCGCTTGTTGCTCACTCTCACGTTATCTCAGAAGTTGAATGCACGGAACTTGCTCACTCTTGGGTAATAGGGCCCAATATTTGGCAAGTCCTAAGCAGAATGGATCATTCACAGTAAATCATTATTCCAGCGCAATCGATTTCCTCGGAAACGTGACCCTAGTGCTGGCTGGGGTTTCTTATTCCAATAAAGATAATATTTTTGCGAGGCAGCCCCATCCAACCTTGGCATCGATGGGAAACTCTTCATTGGCTTTTAGGGCTGGGAGGAAAAGCAGGAAGTAACATGGAGGGAAGGACCATATTTTGTAGAGGGGGGTCTTGGCAAAAATATGGCGGACAGCAACTATGGAATAAAACAGGAGGCACTAATGTTTCCAACGTCCATTTTCCTCATGAAATCTGCTCCCTATATTAGCGAAGAAATTGGGTGGTAAAACATGATAAAATAGCTAATGATAGTATGGATATCAACTTGCTCCCCCGTTTGAGAGGAATAGAGTGTGCCGGATAGTGGTGTCAAGCGCAGCTGGAAAGGCGGGGGAATTTCAGATCCGCTGCGCTATGAAGTCGGGTAAAACATGGAGTTTTGTGCAGTTATTGAGCCTGATCCTAATGAAAGCGACTTTCGGGTCTGTCCATATAAACGTGGATCTCTCACGCCCTACAGGCGAGTTGAGGCATTTTTGGAAGAGCACGGGATATTGGTAAGAAATGACGGGTTGCTTATGCAGTGAAGTCATGCGGTTTGCAGTTTGAAAAAAGCAAATTGAAGACATTGTTTATATATTTGCAGTTAACTTCGCAAAGTCAAGGTTTTCACTCTTCTCCTTTTTTATAGTGCAAAAGTAAGGTAAAGCAAAGACAATCAAAATACACATTCCTCCGATACATACCTCTGATTTTTCAAGATTGGTTTGTGATATGTAATTTTTATGCAAATGCCTTCATTATTTGTAAATACAATCCATTCAAAGTGAGAGTTAGTACAATTCCCTTTAGCCCTGAGGTTAGGTTGCAATTCTAAATACACTATAGCACAACGTAACACACAATAGAGCAACAATTATTTCTTTAAGAAAGCATAATGCATTGTGGAAAAATGAGCTAGGGATTCAGAAATCTCTTCCTGGAAATCTCACACCATGAACCCATAGGGAAGCAATGATCTAATGCAGCCCTCCCTCTTTTTGCAATATGTAAATAATATATCCTTAAGAAAGGTGGGTGGTTCAAAAACATGAAAAATAAAAAATTTGGCTTACCTAATGGTAGCCGAAAACATAAGCAGAGGGTGAAAGGTTGGAGGTTTATAACCCCTACTTCAGAATCCTTGGGGACTATCCACCATAGCTCTCTTCAGCCTTGGGGTGCAATTTGGTAGGTTAATGCTGACACTACCTGCTTTCTAAGGAGATGCACTTATCTGTTTTTTTCTCCTTCCCCAATCATAGTGAGTGCATTTGTAATGATATATGGAAATGATCTTATGAGATAGGCAGGAGGGAGAGCTGGAGACTAGATCATCGGCTTGTAAAAGAGATCTTGGCCCACAGAACAGGGGTGGGAAATAACGACTCGTGGATTTGGCTCAGGAATTCAGGGAGTTGAAAGTCATGGTTCCAGACCCCTGCCATAGAAGGAGGGAGAGCAGAGGGGAACGTTTCAAAGGTGCCCTTCCATAGTTTTCTAAAGGCAGAGATAAATAATTTCAGACTTGCAGGATTCTGATCATGTAAACTTACAAGAAAAATAGAGCTAGTATTGCTGTTTGTGCTTGTGGGAACTACCTAATAGGCCTAACGGCATAAGGGGAGAGTCCCATAGTCTTTTCATGCTACTGACAAATAAAAGGGGAAACAAAACGAGAAGGGAAATTCTATAGCTCCATCTTCTGCCTCTGTACAGTTTAGGGCACCTGTCTAGAGCAAGCTTTTTAAACTGGCTTTCTGCAGCACTGTAGGGTTCCGGAAGAAGTCACATAGGGGTTTCATAAGAGATCATTGGGGGGGGGGGGGGGGGATAAACATTTATTAACCTTCACCTGCTGTGCAATGCTGGATCACAGTGTGATTATTTTTATTTACTGCAATTCAGCTGCCCACCTGCCACTTTGCTGTTGGTGTCAGCGTTGCAAAAATGTGAATTGTGTAGGTTAGAGGTGAACTGCATTGTGATATAAAAAGGTTGAAAAAGGCTGGCCTAGGAAAATCATTACCTTTTGTATGGAGAGATGGACCTATCTCACTGAAGAATAAGAAAAGAATGAACAAAATTTAATGAAAATATAAATATATTTTAAAATAGCTACCTGTAAAATATTCATTGGAAAAGTTAATAAAGATGTAGAGCAATTCAAAACACAAAAGCATCTGCAAAAAACTTGCAACAGAAAAACACATTTAGGACGGTATAAATTTCTGAGCAATTCACAAGATTGAACTGCTACTAATCTAAAAGCAATTCAGATGCAAAAAAACTACCAGTTTGTACAAGAAAAAAAAATCAAAGTGAGCTTGCATTGAGTAACAACCAGAGGAAAATAAACATAAAAACCTTTAACATAAAAATAATTTTATGCATTGTTCCTAACTAAACCTGTTGCCTGCTCTTGCCTACTGAAGGTGAAGTCTTTTGTGTGTGTTTTTGTTTGTTCTTTATCCTAACTTCTTTTAATTTTTCCCCTTTTAATCAAGAGCCTGGAGGGATTCCCGTTCCTAATTCAGCAAAAAAAAAATCCCTTCCCTTTTCTACCTGAGTTTTCCAAACTTCCAATCTCTAAAGTCTGCATTTGTACATGACTTCAGGGTGTCAAATTGTCACTTGTGCAGATGTAGTTTGAAAGGATGTCTATTAGGCATAGAGGTAGTTCTCACTTAAACACTTTTTCAGCGACCACTTGAAATTAGAACACTTTTGAAAAAGACCTATGACCAGTTCTCAAAGCTGCAGTTGTCACAGTATCCTGGGTTTACATGATTACCATTTGAGAATTTCATAACCAGAATTTCATAACCAGATTCCAACAAGCAAAGTCAGTGGGGAAGCTGGCAGAAAGTCGCAAGTCGCTGTTATACGATGTTGCGCTGAACAATCATAGGTGATTTTCTTAACAAGTTGCGTACTTTATTATTTATTTTTATTTTTTATTTAATATTATTTATTATTTACTTTACGGTTATGTTGCTTAGCAGTTGCCAGTCTCAATTGCAGTTGGTAAGTAAGAACTACTTGTGTCTTAAGCTTTACTGGCTGGTAAGAAAACTCGATTTACAAGGCTGTTATATGGATTGCTAAGATATCTGATGTGAGAAATTTTGAACTATCAGAAATGCTACCTATATTAAGTAATATATTTTCCTCATTTTTTTTCAGTCCTCCTCTACCACACAGACGAGCAGATTTGTTTAATCTCAGTAAAGACCAAATAATTAATTTGGCTTATATTTCATCTGTGCCACAAAATGGTATTGAACAAATTCGAATCCATTGGCTGCTGGAACTTATTCAAGCTGAGTAAGTTACATTCTTTACTCTCTCTCTCTCATTTGTAGTTTTTTTATGTTTGTCTAAGCCACCAAAGAGTTTTTCTGAATTAAAGAAAACTTATTAAGAGATGGCTTGGGAACCATTTGTAAGCCATGCTAGTTTGGACAAAAAACTAGCTTTTCAAAATAAGGATTTCTGATAACAGACAATGTTTCTTGAAATATATTTTTGTGGGAATTCCCAGCATGATTCATAAGGGATCATTTAGAATGTTTCAAAGCATAACATCTCAGTTTGCATTGGGTCTGCTTGGTTACTACAAGGGCTACCTAGAAAATGCTTTGGATGATATTTTTGCTTTAAAGGTGATTTTACAGCTGAATAATTAACAGATGTTCTTTGCATGTAAAATATCTTGATTATACAGGGGCATGTATTTTCTTGTGGTTATAATATCAGAAGTTATCCAGAAGATGTCTATGTAGCCTCTCAGAATATACAGCAATAGAAAGGAATGATACTTCTGTTGTTTCTGAGGACTGATATGGCTGCTCTCTGGCCACACCGTGGTTTGGCTTTGATGACATAGCAAGAAATAGTGCAAGCCAGACAGATAAAACATGTTAATTAAGACAGAGTCCATCATTCTTCTGTAACCTACAATTTCCAACCTCAGAAGGTGGGTGAGCAAGGTTTGTATTTGGAGAAATGTGAGTGGTGTGAGATGATTACCAGGAAGGTGCTTAGATATATTCAAACAGAATTCAAAGAGCCCCCTAATGAGGATAGTTTTATTTGGTTTTTTGTATTGAGCAGCACAAGGGAGTTAGACTCAGTGGTCCATGTGACTTCTTTGATTGTATAGGATTCTGTACAGTACTTTGAATTGTGCCTGCTTCAGTGGAAAGTTCAGTTGGAGGAACTTAAATGTGCTCACTAGTATAAGATTATTTGTCTGTATGTCTTTATCTATCTCTGTCTATCTATCTATCTATCTATCTATCTATCTATCTATCTATCTATCTATCTATCTATCTATCAGCCAGATTTGTGAACAACAATTAGTTTTCAGTAGAATTTATATATACTTGCTTCAAGAGGTACTGAAGAACTATGTGGTCTACCCTGTCTTCTGATGGGCTCTGAATCAACAGTTTTCTTAATTAAAAAAACAAAAACAAATTAAGCATTCCATTTTGTGGACCTCACTTGAAGAAGCAGCTGTCTTCCAGTTCAGAGATTTTTCAGACAGTGAATTAAAATTGAAAGACTGTGTGTCAGAATTGCAATTTGGGGTGTGTAGTATTATGAACTCCTGAAGAAACAATAGAAAATATTTCCTTAAATGTATATGATATGCACAGTGTTTTTCAGGAGAGATATCAATTCATCTATTACAGCAGACACGTTCAATTTACTAATCTTTGTTGGCTGTCAGTTGAAGCCTCTTTGAAGATGGAGGATTATTTTTTTTATAAAGCAGTTGAGGATATCTGGACAGAAACTTTCTGATGTGTGATTCAGTGATTTCCCCTTTGTACTATAAAATGATGTAATTGTAAAAGTACACAAAGAGCCTTAGTAAATACTTCGTAATGAATTGTATGAAGGAAGGGAAGAAAATTGAGACCCAATAAATAAAGCACAGTGGACAAAATGTAGGAAGGAGGAACTTTACAACTGTATGGAAAAAGAACTGTAAAGTTTCTTCCAATCAGAGATCAATTTCTACAAAGAGATCCTAAAATTGAAATCATACATTCTGGTTTTTTTCTTTTATTTTAAGTGTTTGAGAATAGCCTACATAGCTCATTATACTGAGAGGCACATTATTGCATAAAGTATTTCAGAGCTATTCCTGGGTTTCAACAGAAATTTTGGAATACTATATATCCTGAAATTGCTGCAGATGTGACTTGGACTTACAAGCTAAGTAGGGTCAGATTTGCTTCATACATGGATGGAAAACCATCAAGATATTTTTGGGCTAGAGACTACGCTGTGAAGGGCTGGAAGCCATGCTGTGTTGCTGCCCAGAAAACCACAAGGATGTGCCATGTAGTCATCAGAAGCTGAGATTGACTGGAACACTGTTTTATAACTGAATAACAGAGTTGGAAGGGACTTTGGAGATCTTCTAGTCCAATCCCCCACTAAGGCAGGAAATCCTACTACACCATTTCAGACAAATTATTGTCCAATCTCTTCTTAAAAACTAAGTGTTGGAGAATCCACATTCTAGAGGCAAGTCATTCCATTGATTAATTGTCCTGTCAAGAAATTTCTCCTTAGTTCTTAGTTGCTTCTCTCCTTGATTAGTTTCCATCCACTACTTCTTGTCTTGCCCTCAGGTGCTTTGGAGAATAGGCTGACTTCCTCTTCTTTGTGGCAGCCCCTTAGATCAGGGCTGTCAAACTCCCAGCTCACGGGCCGGATGCGTCACGTGCTGGCCACACCCACGCCTGGTTTAGCGAAGGGGGAAAAGTCCCGAGTTTTACATTCCTGCCTTAGATAATTGGAACACTGCCATCATGACTTCTCCTAGGTCACCAAAATTAAGTCCAGGTAGTCCTCGACTTACAACCATTTGTTTAGTGACTCTTCAGTGTTATAAAGCACTGGAAAAAGTGACTTATCGTTTTTCACACCACCATCTCCATGATCATGTGATCAAAATTCAGACACTTGGCAATGGACTCCTATTTATGACATTTGCAGTGTCCTGGAGTCATGTGATCAACTTTTGTGACCTTCTGACAAGCAAAGTCAATGGGGAAGAGAGATTCATTTAACAACCTTATTACTAATTTAACAACTGCAAGGTTTCACTTAACTATTGTGGCAAGAAAGGTCATAAAATGGAGAAAAATTCACTTAACCACTTATCTCACTTAACAACATAAATTTTGGGCTCCATTGTGTGTCGTAAATCAAGGACTACCTGTAATTATGGTTTAGAAAAAATACATTTAAGTCTTCTCTGTTATTGGCTAAGTTGCCCTAGATAGCAAGACTGTTTCTATCTACTACAGTGAAAGGTATCAATTTTGTCTTTAATCACAAAATGCTGTGAGCTGTTTCTGGCTGATAGGATACACATTAAAAATAATTGTTTTAGGAGAAGATGATCTGCAGTTTAGCAAGCAAAGTTTGAACCTCCAACATAAGTAAGCGAAGCTATTGCTCTGTGGGGCTTATCCTTTCTGAACATAACTTCTGGTGTTTCTTGCTTTTATCTTAAATTACCATTAAGATAAATCAAGAAATATTTCATTACTGTATTTTATTATCTAACCATTGATAAAAAAAAGGTCCCAAATTTTATAAAATTGTTTATCCTCTTGTTCTCTAATTTCAAATGTCAATCTACTCATTTCAGCACATTCCAATATTTTCTTAATGATTTCCTCCTGCGATGGTATTTTCTCATTTTTCCAGTTTTTAGCAAATAGATAATAAAATACAGTAATGAAATATGTAGATTTTTAGAAAATAATAAATATATAAAGATGTATTTCTTTTTTATTATATCTACAAAATGTTTTTAGGATAGATTTGGGAGGATAATATGAATTGTTATAAAATAAACTAAGTAAATTATGGTTATCTCGTAAAATATGAATGAATAAAACTATAGTCAAATGATTGATTAATAATGATACTAGGGTGTTTAATCTTTGATTGATAATATGAGCTTTTATGTGATGTAACTGTAATTGATGACTACGAAATGGATGCACAAAATAATTTGTAAACCAACCGGCACACTGTTTGTATATCTATGGAAGAAAGTTTGATGTTTTTATGTTTTGTTTGTTTATGTTTGTTTTTAAAAACCAATAAAATTTACAAAAAAAAAAGATAAATCAAGAAATAGAGCCTTCATTCATCCAATGCTGGACGAAACCTTAAAAAGAAACTCTGAAAAGAAAAAGAAGTACAGGACTCCATGAAAGAAATACCTAATCTTCAGTAAAGAAGACTTAAGAGAACAGTATATCTTGAGGCAAATATATTGCTAAAGAATGGCTTAGTGTTACAAAAATGAGTTGCAGTAAGTTAACAAATTATGGTAGGAAACAACACCTTGAACCTTATTTGTTTACAGAAACACTTGATATAAGTCACATGAGATTGAACATAATGGCAAACATTCCTTTTTTCAACACTGAGGATGGAAGCTTTTGGTCTCCTTTAAATGAAGAACAGGGAGAGGAAGAACAAGATCAGGGGTCAAAACACTATCCAATGATCAAGAGTTAGAACAAAACTGTTTTTGTTTATAGTTATATTCAACAATGTCTAACTTTATTTGATTTAAGATTTCATTTGTGGGTTACAGTGCTTACCTAAAAGCTTTGGAAATGTGTTCCATATGACCAAACGGGGCTCAAGGAAGCACCCAGTCCAAGCATGTTGAAACCACAATCTGTCTATAATGAACACAAAATCTCCAAACTGCCAATTACTGGACTAAACAACAGAGTCATCCGTTGTAATTTCCTTCTCTCTTACAAACTGGACAGCACTAGATATACTATGAAACAGAAATTCGTGCATGTCTTTGTCTGCGCTCTCAAAATAGCCTCCTTTTTCCAGGGAAGATATCACTGAAGGATTACAGCAAGCCAAATGTATGCTGATCTCCAGTTCCTGATAGTCTTTGAATGTTTCTTTCAATACGCTGACCCCAGCTGTGTCCAAAAATGGAATAGAAGAGCAATCGATGATGATTGTATGAAAGTCACCATCTTCCGCAACCAAGCATGGTGCCATTTCTTTCTGTCCTAATATATTATCCAGATTTTGTTGCCCTTTCCTCCTGGACTTTTTCCTTTTGGCAACTTCAAGTGCAGGATTCATCCCTGTCCTGTTGTGGAGGCACTTTAGGAAGAAGTCCTTGTTCGCATAATAAAGTGGTGCTTCAAAACGGAAGATTTTGATCTTTGGAACCGGGAGAAGGTCTTTATATTCTTCGTCGTCTTCATAGAAGACACTGTTCCCGATTTGCCCTAACAAGGCAGCATGTGGGCACTGGGTGCGGCCAATAATGCAGAAGACTGAGAAAATAACTCCAACCAACAACCCCATTTCGGTGCTGACCAAAGCAGATGAGAGCATGGTAACACACCAAACTAGGGCATCTACTTTGTCCAGGCGGTAGCGTTGAGGAATGTCTTTGAATTTTCTCAGGGCTCCCCTTAGACTCACTATTATGATGCAAGCCAAAACACATTTTTGTAGGTTGTAGAAGAGGGGAGCAAAGAACAACAGCACAAGCAGTACAACCACAGCACTCACAACACTGGATACCTGGGTCTGGCATCCAGTGGACGTTTTAACCAGGGTCTTAGCCAGAGCAGCACTAGTGGCGAAACAGTGGAAGAAAGCTGGAATGATATTACAGAAGCCAATGGCAAACATTTCCTGATTGGCCTTGACAGTATAGGCATACTTCTTGGCAAACATTTCGGAGAGTGAAACGGTGAAAGCAAAGCCAACAATGGCAAGTGGGAGAGCATCAACAGCAACTCTTTGCATAAGGTGGAAGCTGGGCATTTTAGGTGGTATAAATCCAGTCGGAATTTCACCCGATACGCTGGATGCATAAACTTCATTCAGTTTCATATAATGAGATACCAGGGTGGCAATCACAATTACCACCAGCTCTGTGGGGAGAGGGATCCTGAGCTTGTGTTTGTACTTGTCACCCAGTTCCTTCGCAGTGACCAGTACGGCAATGCAGATAGCGCTGGTGATCACATCGCATAGATTTGCTTGAGAAACGTTCGGTAAAATGTTAGCCCAAGTGGTAATCAAGAGCCCATGTCCCTGGGCGCGTGGGATTTTTATTCCAATGAGGTATTTAACTTGAGCTGTTAAAATAGTTAACGAAGCACCAGTGGCAAATCCATCCAGCACTGGTTCAGAAAGATATACAGATACAAACCCGAGGTGAAAAATTCCCATCAGGACCTGCAAGAAAAACCAGATCAGGTCAACGCTGCTTGGAATATTCAGCGGGAAGATGTTTCTACCTTTGTGGTATTTTAGATTGTCTTATTTTTCCCCCCAGATTATCTCAGACCAAAGAACACAATTTTACAGAAAAATAGGAAACATAATAATAGAAATATCCATACAATTATTAGTACAATAAGAGTATGCAATTACAAAAGTGTTTTATCTGTGCATCACACATTTGACATTTTTAAAGTAAGCTCACTCCCCAAATACCTGCCTTTACTCTTTGGATAAATTATGTAAGTAGTTACTATTGTGCCAAACCCTTTTTGTCCCGTGTTTCTTCAACCTACTTTACCCCCCAGAAGTCTCTTTATGACTTGGCTTGATGTGTCACTGGAAAAGAGTAAGATGTATGTATGAAATTATACAGAACTATCCCTAAATCCAGATGTAGGGTACATTTAGCAAACTTCAGAGTTTGCCCCTGGGGCAAACCTATTTCTCAGTGTGAAACCTAGCTTTCAGAAGATCACAACCTAAAAACAGATTAGTCTATTTGCAAAACAAGAGATGAGTGTCTTCCCATTCCAAAGAGAAAGACTTTAATAATGATTTCAAACAGCGCATGTAGGAGAAAAAGGTACAAGAAATTCAGTTTTGATTTCACTGCAAATAGGTCTACATTTGATAAGGTATTGTTTCATATTACCCTGATTCCCGTTTTCTGCTTTTAAAAAAAATCTACTTATCAGAAATTCCTTTATCTTTGAGTGACTTCTTATCTGTTTCCGGCCTAGAACTGGGAGAAGCGTTACATTTCCAAGTGTGGATTTTAGATAAGTAAAATAATAAGGGAAACAGCCTGTATACTTTTTCTCCTTAGCTTTTAAATTTTTATTTAAATAAATAAATTGTATTTATTTCTTTAAAGGCTCACTTAATATTCTCCAGGTGTCTGACTCAGATGAGATAAAAACAGGCAGACAAAATAATTGCATGACAATAACATAAAGCAGCAGATTAAAAAAAAAAATCATGCTTTCTCATGGTCAAATTGTTTCTTCCTTTTGTGATGTGGATTTAGTCGTCTATTAATTGGGTGTTTTAGGATGGATTGTTGTTATATATATATAAACCAATCAGAATTGCTGAGGAATTTGGTGGCTGAGAATTGCATTACATAAATAAATGAAATAAATTGTCCAAGTAATTTAATTTGAATCTTCACAAAAAGATCTGCCAAGCCTTCTTCTAGAATCCCTTTAATTACAAGCATTCACTCTGTTACTCTGTATATTTACTATTCATTTGTTTCACCGGGCTTATATCTGTCTTTTAAAATTTATTAAAAGTTATACAAAACCCATAAAAACTAACATAAACTAAAAAAAGTAAAGAGAGAGCAAAGAAAAGAAAGAAGAAAGAAAGAAAGAAAGAAAGAAGAAAGAAAGAAAGAAAGAAAGAAAGAAAGAAAGAAAGAAAGAAAGAAAGAAAGAAAGAAAGAAAGAAAAGCAAAAAATAGAAGCTCACTAATTTCCTTTGCAGCAAATACAAGAGGTACAAAATTATCTTTTACTCTCCTATGCTTCTGTTTGATATTTGATTGTTTTTAATTGTTCTTATGGGGATTCTCCTTGCTTCTGTGGGAAGGTCCTCCCCTCCCCAGAATAAAATACTCTACAAAATATTAAAAGAGGCAGAATAAAATATTTCCCCTAAGGGAAAAGAGGAGAAAAATCTCCTTAACAAAGGCAGAAAGCTGCCCCTGTCTTTCTGCTATAGGAAAACAGCCTCAAGCAGCAGCCTGAAAAGGTTAGGCTTTGTGACTGGATTTTGTATTCATTCATAAAGCCAGGCCACTCTATTAGTAAACAAAGGGCATCCAGCAGCTCCGAATAAGCAGCACAATAGGCAAGGAGCCGAAACTGACAGTTTTAGCTCAAGACAGACAAAACACCTAGGATTTGCATTTCCCCTTTTGCCTATAGAGCCAGTCATGACCCCTACATGACCCCATAGGAATCTGGCAACAGCCATTAAAATGTTAAAGGACAGAAATAGGCATGTCAATCACAAAGCCCCCAAAATTGTATAAAAGCACCATCTACTCTCAACCCCAATTTGTCAGACGCCCAAGAAACATGCTATTGTCACTGTTGTTTCTGGCTACCAAATAAATGGAGACCTCCTTTCCAACTCCAGCCTGCTTCCAATTCATTTCTCCTGCATCTTTCTCCTGGCTTGGAATAAGAATAGGATCAGATTTGATTTCTAAGACTTCTCTAGAAATATTTGCCTCTTAAGATGAACCACACTTTCAGTTTACATTTGCAAATCTATATGGGTTGAGGATTGGTAGGGAAAAACCATACCTGATAAACTCCAGCCATGAAGGTCAGTGCTGTAGCTACCCCAATAGCATAGCATTCTTTCCCACATTCATTGCTTGTCACCCCAAGGGTAAAATTGTAGACCGTGAAGTTCAAATGAGCCTGGTCACCAACACCTTGCTGTGGGTCGTCATTCAGGTTGAATCCTGCCAGCAGCAATTCTCGATCCACAACCTGTCCAACCATTAAGCTTAATAAACTGAAAATGCCCACAGACACGTGTCTGGAGGTTCCCATGAGAAAATAGATGATGTTGGCAAAGAACGAGGTGTAAAGGCTATAAATTGGCTTCAAGCCAGCCAACAAAGAATAGGCTATTGCTTGAGGAACTAAAATGATCCCAATGATCAGTCCCGACATAACATCTCCCCAGATGTATTCTTTGCAGTTGTATTTGGGAAGCCATTGTAACACGGGAAAGAAATCCAGAATGGCCTTTTTCATTGTTTTCATGCTGCAGGAACATTTTTTTCTTAGCTGGTTTTTGATAACTGCTGTTTTGCTGACCTTTTGGGGGATCTTTCTTTCCATGTAAAACTGGAGAAGAGATCCATTTTCTGTTGTGACTGTTTCCATTTTTTGTTTCATTCTGGACCAGCTTTAATCACTTCCTGTAATTCAAAAAGATTACTGTTTGAAATGTAATCGTTAAAGACCTGCCACTTTCTTATAATGGGACTCAAGCAAACCGATGCATTATTTGAATATTCATTATTATTTTTATTCAACATGTTTCCTAATCAAATTGATTCTGGGTCAGTCGAACCAACTTTTTAAAATATTAAGTTTACTATGATAATGGAGGCAAGAAAGAAAATCTCTGCTTCGTTTTTTTATGATGGTCATAAATTCATATTACATTATCTGATTTTAAAAAAACCATTATGCACAATAGAAACTTAGGCGAGAAATTAGTTGCACAGCTTTGAAGCAATATAGGCAGTCCTCAACTTTTTGACCACACTTGGGACTGGAACTTCTGCTATTAAGTGAGGCAGCTGTTAAGTGAGTCACACGGTTGTTAAGCAAATCATAATTCCTCCATTGCTTTATGGAAGCCACCTGGGAAGGCCACAAATGGTGATTTTTGTTGATGATTGCCAGTTTTATTATAAAAAAGTAATACTCAGTGAAAAACAGAATGCATATCTGCTAAGAGACAATAAATTTCTTAGTGACCAGTTGCTTAATGACCAGTTGAAGTTACACGGAGCCCCCAAAAGTATCTACAACCCATCCTTAAAGTTGTGACTGCGATAACCTCCCCCACAGTCACACAATCTCATTTTGGGCACTTGACAACTGGCTCACATGTATAACTGTTGCAGCATCCCAAAGTCACATGATTGCAATTTGCAATGGAGATATATCCGGTCACAGGGTGACTCTCTTAATGACCTTAATGATTTATAACTTCATTTTTTAATGTTTTTATTATACTGTTTTTATTTTCAAAATGTAATGTATTTTTTTTTTTTTAAAATCAAATGAAAATGATGAATCCACAGATTTTGATTGTAGTATTTTGGGTATCATCAGGTATGGTCTCACCCGCTCATCCCCTAATGAACAGAGAGGCATCTGTTTTGTATATGGAGGTGAAATTGGACAAAATACGGAAATGGTACTATATAGTCCTGGAGTAAATATTGGTTGGGGCCATATATATAATCGACAAGTGTATTGGCTTAGGGTTGCTTCACAACAATAAGTATCTTTCATTTGTCACCTTATTCTGGGCCTTTGAGATAAAAGCATAAGCATTCTAGTTTTTTAGTTTGGATAAATCAGAGATCCATTCAGAATAAATATATTGTTTAGGAGTATAGGCATGGCTAATTAAAAATCTCATTGCATCCACCAGAAGATTAGTGCACCAAATAACCTGTTTTTAGGTCACCCTTTAATATACACATCTCCATACAGGGATAATATTTATTCCAGATATTTTTGCTCAGTCTTATCAGACCCCTAGGGTATTTATAATCTATATTAAAAGCAGAATGGAAGCACAGATGGAAAAAAACAGTATTGGGATGGTTCCCAATACTAAGCTTGGGAGCTTTTCTAAGCTCCCAAGAAGGCAATCAGCCACTCTTAATATTCCCCAGGTTTAAGTAAGCTGATTATCGATAGTTGAGAGAAATAGGAAGGAAGAGCATTTTACAGTGTACATAATTGATAACATTAGCTCAACTATTAAAGATCAAATGATAAAATAACATGAATGAACTTTTCTTCCACTTTAAAAGAATCATGAACCACATCCTTAATAGCAAGTTTATTGAAATTTAAGGCTGAATTAAATTATGCAGATTGCTTATTCCAGTGGTTCTCAACTTTTTCTTCACCATGGACCCCCTTTAAATACCTTTTGTGGCCACGGTCCATGTCCATGGACTCCCAAGACTTAACTCAAGATTTAAATCATAACATTTTTTTTCAACTCTTCGTGGACCCCACTGTGTTGACATCACACTCCACTGGGAACATGGACCACAGGTTAAGAATCTGTGGCTGGCTTATACTAGAAAGAGTACATATTCATAAATTAACAGAAATGGTATGCAAGTCTCCTAACTTTGTATGGTCCACCAGAAAAAGAGAGTATCTAGAACTTCTTGCTGGGCAAAAATGGAGGAAAGACTTTATTGAACAGAAAACCGCATTTAAGATTTTTAAAAACATATATATATATATATCACGTAAATTCTCAACAGTAATTGTTCTGAGAAAATTTCACTTATTTTTAAGGATTCTCTTGAAGTTTATTCAAAGAAAACTGAGCTCCACGTCCTGCAAAACACCAGATGTACTGTAAATAGCCATAAGTGTATAAAATCTTGTACTGCGTTAAAAAAAAAAAAATATCTTACTTTTTCTGATTAAAAAAATACACCCTCTATTCCTTGTTTTAATGAATCTGCTGCTGCAGTCACATGTGGTTTGTTCATCTGTGAAATGGGGGAGAACAAAAGCTTTATTCTTACCTGTCTTGTTCTGTAGTGTAGGTATGAGAATGACAAGCCCACTTGAATCTCACTGCCTTCCTGATCAGCTGCATCGAAGCAAATCAGCACTAAAGACTGTAGAAGATACTTTTTAATACATGTAGGCGGTAACGCAAACAAGCAATAGTCTGAGCTAGGTAAAGATTGAAGAGCGTGAACAAAGGATTACAAAGTGCAGTCTGACGTTTCCTCATGTTTCGTCTTGTCTTTTTTCCAAATCTTTTAAATTGCTCAAGTTTAATGGTAAATATTAAACAAGCAATATTCCTTTAGACTGTGTAATAATTGATCCAGTCCCCTCCACCCACCCAATAGTTTTCTAACTGGAAGAAGCTATGAATTAAAGAGCAATCCTACTAACTTGGTTCTCTATCCTGATGAACCTTTTAGAAAACCACTTGTGCTTATTTTCATATGATGGACGTAGCTGTCTTAATCTACTGGAGAACCAGCAAAAAAATTCTGAAGTATTTAGATTGCAATGATTACATTTGTTGTAACAACAATAATTGAAACAAGGTTATCTTTTAAGATATAGCTTCAGTTACTTTAAATAGAAAATTCAAAAATCCATAGTAATAATAGACATTACTTATATATTTTATGTTTTTATAGTTTTGTAGTATTCTATTTATGCAGCTTTGTTTTAATGTTGTAAGCCAGTGATGGCTAACCTTTTTGTCGTCGCGTGCCAAAAGTGCACCCACAATGCAATGCACGCATGACACTCCCCCGCCCCCCTCTGCATGCATACGCATCTCCCACATGCGCCCTGCGTATCGCGGCAGATGCCCAAAAATCAGCTGGCTGGCAGGAGGCATGTGCGCATGCGCAGTGGAACTGAGCTGG
Source organism: Notechis scutatus (assembly GCF_049901735.1). Taxonomy (NCBI): domain Eukaryota; kingdom Metazoa; phylum Chordata; class Lepidosauria; order Squamata; family Elapidae; genus Notechis; species Notechis scutatus. The sequence goes on from NC_142010.1 coordinate 174,532,813, forward strand.
CGAGACAGCTTGCATGCCAGCAGAGATCCCCCTGTATGCCACTTCTGGGACATGTGCCATAGGTTCACCATCACAGTTGTAAGCCATCCAGAATTACCCTCCAGTAAGATGGGTGGCCAATAAATTTGATAAATAATAAAAATATTAGTCCAATCCAGAGCTCACAAGACAACATGTATGCCTTTATGTGCCACAGAATTCTACTTGATAGATAAAACTGGCATTTGCCTTATGACAGAATATGTAAGAAAATTGCAGAAATTTAAACTACGTATCCTAGGCAATAATTTCAGGTGTCAATCAGAACTAATGAGGTGAGGGAATATGTAATTACATTGATGTGAGGATGTGAGGATCATATCTGATATTTTTCTTAATGCTGGAATCCACCAAACATTAGGGCTAACCAGCCTTTGTTACTTAGATTACTCTCAAAAAACTAAATAAACAGTGAAATATTAGCTGTTTTTGAGAAATTAGTTATACCCATTGTTTGAATATATCTATTCATCTAGATTCTTATACCTTATATTTCTGTTAAATTAGATAAATATATGTCTGGAAATTTTTACTTAGTTTAATAGTATCTTTACTGAATCATCACTTTTTGTGGATGCCATTTTAGTACATAAATAACAACTAGAATGTGAGTGAATTAATAACTGCTTATCCTTTGCATGACTGTGTTGTCACATTTACTATCAAGTTACCAGCAAGTATGGGAATTTATGTGAGTTGTAACTATTCTTCTGAAGGGCACCAGTTTGGGAGGAGCACATGTTGGTTGTCGGACTAGGCAAATAACAGATTTAGTTGGGTAAGAATTCCTACTGGTAAAGTAAGATTCTTTAAAATTTAATACTGTGCTGTTTTATAGTAATGTTTTAATTTAAAGAGCTCTGCTTTGTAAAATGTTGTACACAAAATGGTAGTACTAAGATGAGACAAGCTGAAATGAAAAGATATTTTGGAAAGCCACACCAATGCAAATATATTTAGGTAAGACAAAATGACAATATTTTGATCTATTGGAATAATTGAAGGAAAACAAAGTTACCTGCTGATTAACTACAATAATAAATATTCATTTATATACCTTTTGTTAGTATTTTTTTTTTGCCTTATCACTGCAGATAGGTGAAAACCCAACTAAACAAAGTTCACGTCTGCTATTTAAATGTTTAATGTACTGCTTAACAGCTAGAATTCTAGACAGATATAGCTGAATGTTTTGCATTTCCTAGTTGGTGTTTCTTCTGTATAAATGGTTTTCTTGTGAAAGTATGCGAATCCTGACTTCTAAAATAGTTTCTAGCCTCTTTACTACCAGTGATCATACTTTGTATTTTCTTCTGTGGAACATATTGGACCTGTGCACATGTGTTGCTTCTCTTCTCTCATAATACATGTATGTGTGTTTATGTTTTCATGCTCTGGTCCGGGTCACATGACCAGGAGGAAGTGGAGAAAGCTTAACAGATAACAGATAATCAGAGTTGGAAGGGACCTTGTAGGTCATCTAGTCCAACCCCCTGGCCAAGCAGGAGATCCTACACCATCTCTGACAAATGGCAGTCCAATCTCTTCTTGAAAGTCTCAAATGATGGCGCTCCCACAACTTCCGAGGGCATTGATTGATTGTTCTCACTGTCAGAAAGTTTCTCCTTATTTCTAGGTTAAATCTCTCCTTGTTCAATTTCCATTTATTGTTCCTTGTCTGGCCTACAGGCACTTTAGAAAATAGCTTGACCCCGCTCCTCTCTGTGGTAGCCCCTCAAATATTGGAAGACTGCTATCATGTCTCCCCTGGTCCTTCTCTTTACTGGACTAGCCATGCCCAGTCCCTGTAACCGTTCTTCATATATTTTAGTCTCCAGTCCCCTAATCATCCTGGTTGCTCTTCTCTGTACTTTTTCTAGAGTCTCAACATCTCTTTTATAGTGTGGTGACCAAAACTGGATGCAGTACTCTAGGTGTGGTCTTACTAAGGCTTTATAGAGTGATATTAGTACCTTACTTGATTGTATCTCTCTCTGTTAATGCAATTTAGGATTGCATTACCTTTTTTGGCGGCGGCGGCTGCACACTGCTGGCTCATATTTAGCTGGTTGTCCACTAAGACTCCAATATCCCTCTCACAGATACTGCTATTGAACCTGGTTTCACCCAGTCTATATGTGTACTTTTGGTTTTTCTTGCCTTGGCTTAGAACAAAACATTCAAAAACCTTCTGATTTGATGCCCAAACCTTTCTTCTTTAGGGATATATCCTGGAATGTTTTTCTCTCCAGCTCCGGGCCTGGTCCATTCCATTTTCACATTCCTTTGCTGGTTTACATATTAACTCAGAAATTATGGCTGTATAAATTTCAGAATGAGAAATATATCTCTTCCAAAGGGGCATTAGGATTATAACTTCCACTGCCATGGCCAGTGAGAGAATGCAAGTTCCACTCTAGAATATGAGGGCAGCATCAAGTGGGAGACAACTGCTTGTTAGAAGACAATTCTGGGTTCGAATTGAGGCCAGGTCCTATCACAGAACAAGCAAGTTGCTTGAGGCAGAGACGGGGTTTATTTGACAGCCTTAATGCGAAGGAACAGCACTTGAAGACTGCAGCAGAATTACAGCTGTCAAGTGATTACTTTTATACTTCTTCTTTGTTCTTCCCAGAAACAAAGCCTGCCCACTAGGAATGACAGGTAGCCCTTGACTTACAACAGCTCACTTAGTGACCAAGTTCCAACGGCACTGAAAAATGCGACTTATGACTGTTTTTCACACTTATGACTGTTGCAGCATCCCCATGGTCACATGATCAAAATTCAGGCCCACTTGGCAACTGACTCATAGTTGTGACGGTTGCTGTGTCACAGGGTCATGTGATCCCCTTTTGAGACCTTCTGACAAGCCAGAGTCAATGGGGAAGCCAGATTCACTTAACAAACAGGTTATTAACTTAACAATTACAGTGATTCATTTAGCAACTGTGGCAAGAAAAGTCATAAAATGGGGCAAAACTTTCTCTGCCCTCCTTAGCCACAGGAATTTTGAGCTCAGTTGTGGTTGTACGTCAAGGACTATCTATATTTGGTAACTATAGTTGGCTGCATGGCCAAAAGGAGATGCTAGGTAGTTAGGCTTGTAGTATTTCTCTGTTTGTTTAACCACATCAGCTGGCTTCCTACTTAAGTAATATTGTGTTTGGAGGTTGCAATCACACAGAGGAAGGGATTTTATTTTATTTTATATTTTTTTTATCCTGAAAGGAATGTTTACCTGAATGAGCTACCACCTTTGGCCAGTCTCCGCCTCTTTGTCAAGCTTGTTATCTTTTGTTTTAATGTAATGTCTCACCTTTTGCCCCGGAAGTAACTGTGAAAATGCAAGGAAAGAGAGAAGATTGAATGGCAAGGCAGGTTTGACTTCCTTCCCACGTGCCAATTTGTTTGCTCTGATCACAGAATAACAGCTTTGGAAGGAACCATGGAGGTCTTCTACTCCAACTCCCTGCTTAAGCAGGATACCCTATACCAGTGATGGCTAACCTTTTCCACGTCGCATGCCGAAAGTGCATGTACGCACGCTCGCATGCCTGCACCCATGATGCAATGTGCATGTGACCCCCCGCTGCCCCCTGTGCATGCGCGCACGATCCCCTGTGCATGTGTGTGCATCTCCCCCCATGCATGCACGGCAGATACCCGACAATCAGCTGGCTGGTGGGAGGGGCGCACGTATGTGCATGCACAGTGGGGCTCTTTTGGGTGACCTCTCGTGTGCCGGCATAAATGGCTCTGCGTGCCACTTCCAGCATGCGTGCCATAGGTTCGCCATCACGACCCTATACCATTTCAGACAAATGGTTGTCCAATCTCTCTTAAAAAATCTGCAGTGATGGAGCACCCACAACTTCTGGAGACAAGTCGTTCCACTGATTAATTCTAATTATCAGGTAAATTCTCCTTAGGTCTAAGTTGGTTCTCTCCTTGATTAATTTCCATCTATTGCTCCTTGTCTGCCTTCAGGTGCTTTGGAGAATAGGTTGACCCCCTCTTCTTTGGGGCAACCCCTTAGGTATTGGAACACTGCTATCATGTCAGCCCTGGCCCTTCTTCTCAAGCAAAGGCATTATCGTTTTGACTTTCCAGAGCCACCTACAGTTCTCATGGTTAAACTCTCATAGATAATCAAAGATAAGAGTTGTTAACCTAATCCTACGTAGCTTTTTCTCTGGTAATATCACACTACTAACTAGAGCATACAAAACATTTGCTAGACCAATACTCGAATACAGCTCATCAGTCTGGAACCCACATTACGTATCTGATATTAACACAGTTGAGAAAGTCCAGAAATATTTCACAAGAAGAGTTCTCCACTCCTCTACTCGTTGTAGAATACCTTATGCCACCAGACTCGAAATTCTAGACCTAGAAAACCTAGAACTATGCTGCCTTCGGTCCGATCTAAGTATAGTATATAAAATCATACATTGCAATGTCCTACCTGTCAATGAATACTTCAGCTTCAACCATAACAACACAAGAGCAAACAATAGATACAAACTTGATTGCAGGAAATACGACTTCAGCAACAGAGTGGTCAATGTCTGGAATACTCTACCTGACTCTGTGGTTTCTTCCCCAAACCGCAAAAACTTTAACCTTAAACCTTCTACTATTGACCTCACCCCTTTCCTAAGAGGTCTGTAGGGGGCGTGCATAAGCACACCAACGTGCCCACCGTCCGTCCTATTGTTTATTTTATTTTTATTTTTTATTTTTCTTACATGTTTCCATGTATTCATAACTATGTTTTTACTTATACCTATTATTTGGTAAGCAATTGACAAAAATAAATAATAACTTGCTAGCAGGAAAGGTATCCAACAACATATCCACCTTCCCACTTTACTTGCTACTTCCTACATTCTGTGCTCCCAGAGAACTTGATCAATGTTACACATTCCAAGTTATCAGCTGTAAGCCCCAATTATCTTCTGGAAACCTCTATAGCTTATAGAGGATCCATCCCTGTTCTTTCCAGGTACAGAAACTCGTGGTGCCTCCCTCCTTTGCTAAGAGAAGAACACTTAAGAGGATTCTGCCGGGTAATCTCAAAACACTGGAGCCCTCAAAGAAGACTATGAGAAATTTAATCAGAGCGTGGCCTTCATACAATGGACCATGTGATCAATCATCTGCATAAGAGATGAAAAGGTGGAAAGACCCTTGGATGATCTCCATCTGGCATCAGATCTCCAGAATGTGATCAAGGAAGGGGGGTGACAGAAGGTGGCTTGGGAAACCTACAGCACCTCAAGACACCCTTTGTGGATTCATAGAGGGAGATCAGTTTGAATGTGTTAAATATTAGAATGCCCACCACAAGCAAAATAAAGTTGTGATCCCAGTCTAGACCTGCAGATGTTTTTTCTTGTAGTAAACAGATCTGGCTTGCCTTCTATTCTATCCACAGAAGCAAAATTAGGAATTTAAAACATGCCACCTATATGACATTATTTGGGGTTGAGGATCAATCTCTTCCAGTGCTGCCTAACCATAAACAAAGAACAATTCTGCTAGGAATAAAACAACCCTATGAAGCACTTTTGGCAAGATTCAATCTGTGGATTTCCATTTCTTGGCTATGTTATGTAAACTATGCCAAATAGTTTGTTCCGCCGTGGTCAATGTAAATGGTATCTATGTAAAACCCAGATGCTGCCGTTTTTCCACTTCTACTGCAGAATCTCACTAAATAAAGGGTTGGGCTTAGTTTGCTTTACAAATAGTGCTGTGTGAGGCAAGAAATGTAAATTTGGATCAATAAAAATAATTTTACACATTAAAAAAGGGCAACACACTTTGCATCCTAAATAATTAAAATCCCGCTTTCACATTCCAAATTCTTCAACTCATCTTAATGTCATATCAAGCAATTTCTCATAACCTATATTTTGCAAAATGTCAGAAATTATGGTTTGGGTGAAACTGCAATAGAATCTTTTATAAAAAGAAAGCCATGTTAAAAAAACAAAAACAAGGAAGAAATCTACTTTGCCTTTTCCATTTCCATGATAGAAAATGCATCTAGTCATAGGAATGGTTCCTTTCATCACCCTAAAAAACTTTTGTAGTGAAATATCCAGAACTACCTCTGGCTGTAGTTTTTGAGTCAGTTTGTTGATTAATGAATTTATATTGCTTTATCCCTTAAAAAGTTACTCTTATGTACCATATGACTTTTTGTTGCTGGAATTTAGAACTTTGGTGCCATTTCCAATGTCGTATTGCATCCAAATAACATGTAACCTGACAATGATTAATTTTAAATTTGTGAAACCGTTATTTCATCATTGATTTTTAACCAAGAATAGGGTTGAGTCACTGGTTCAAACTGTAATAATGTAGTAATATAATGCCTTGCTAACTAAGAACAAAATAATGTCGCTTGTCCACTGTGGGCTAACCATTAAAGGTTAATTTCTGCAATTCTTTTCTCCCTACCTAGGGACTTTCTTTTCTTAGACCAAAGGGTATATTGCAAAGAAAATTTTAACACTTCCATTTCTGGTGGAAGTTGGCTGCCCAATACCTGTTGTATTATAGCTGAATAGCAATAAGCATTTGAGTATTCATTCTCATACTGGGAAGAAGTGTTTTAAAAAGCAGAGCTATTGAATGCTTATTTGTATTTCATATTTAAAGCAGAACTTAAGTTATCTTTATAGAGTGCCGAATTCAAACTGACTCACTGTGATTTACAGTCCAGTAAGAAAGAGACATGCAATCAAGCTGTAATTAAAGCATTAGTAAAAACAACAAAAATAATCATCAAAAGATAACACTCTGCTGCCATATTTCAGCTTTCGTAGCTCGAGGTTGAATTCAGAAATGTATCAACAAAATGATAGTATGGATATAGTCATTTCAAGCTTGTTTCCTGATTAAAAATCTTGTTGAGACAGTTCTGTTTTGCTTCAGTTCTGCTATTGGTTTTTTTCCCCCTCCTTAGAATGCCAGAATGAATAATACTGAGTTACAGTAAAAATACTGAAGGTTAATATAGAAACATACCTCCATCAGGCAAGGAGCTGTAAGGCTCTTTGATTTTCATGTCTCTTCTTTTCCCTCCCTCTCGCTCTGTCCCCGTTGCCGAGGAAAGCATGGAGAATTAGGTAGCTGGGCTAGGCTGGCTGAGAAACAGGAAATAGCAGGCCGCATTATTTTGATCAGATAGAAAGCTCTCTTTGTCCACTCTCAGTTCTGAATCTTTATGTGTGCCTTGCTTATTCATAGGCATTTTGCAGTGGCCGTTTGCAGAATTATTAGCTTTCAGTGCTGAGAAACCCGTTGGAGGGATTTTGTTGGATGAAGGAGAAAGAGCAGCCAAGATACACACACAGCTTCCTTCTGCTGCTTCAAATGAAATGTGGAGGTCAGACTCGCTATTCCTAAGCATTGCTAAACAGTTGGAAGTTGTTTCCTTAGGAGCTAGCTTCTGAAGTTTCTCCTTCTGCTCCTTTTGCTTTCAAATTAAATATCAGACTTGATATTGGAGTGGGATTACATTAAAATTCTAGGCTCTTAGGACTGCAATACAGTTGGAGCAAAAATATCCCTCTACTGTTCCCTTACTCATCAGGCTTCTTCCTCTTCCACTTTTTCCAAAGCCTGAAGCCTCAGACTTGATTCTACTTAAGGCACCTTCTGATTTCACAAAAGATTAAGCAGGAATGACAGAAAGCATAGAGCAAAACCCGGAGGAGTGAGTTTGCAGAACCAAAGTTCAACCTACCAGAATCTGGAATTTCTGTTTTTCAGTACATGAGAGTTTTCTAATTAGACTGATAAAAGCTGGCTGGAAACATTGAAGTCTTGCTGTTGCTTATTGTAATAATTTTTGAAGGGGTCACACATTCAGCCAGCAGCTAGCTGTAGGTTGGTTGGAATGTTTATCTTTCTTTATAGAGCTGTCCTTGGTCCTGGAGAGCTTGGCCAAATACAAGATAAAAGTCTCCTTAGAAGGTCAAGATCATCACCTCCTCCTCCTCCTCCTGCCATGTATATATCACTGTTATATAACTTGTGGGTTTCTTTAATATACAAAGGTATTGCCATCGGTCCAGAACACCTTGAGTTCTATTATAAATGAGCTGTGTCATGTGTGAACCAGTTTCATGTGTATATTTCAAATATACTGTATGATGATAATTTAATTTGATCCAAACTTAGATTCAGCTAGTCATGATTAACTCACACTACTGATTTCAGTGGTTTATTTCAATCATGATTGAGTGAGGGTCCATCTCATTACTGCTCACATATCTAGAGAACAATGTTTTAGCGACATCCATATGCAAATTTTAAATATTTGGTTATTTTTGGGATAAAGATAGTAAAGATATTTTTTTCACAGTATATTACCTGTGTTACTATGTAGTCTGAAGAAATGTTTAACATTTCTGCAATATAATACATTTACTTTGTGGTCTGCATGTCACTTAGAGATGAATTCAACTGATACAAATTACAATATTTGTTTACATGTAAGAAGTTTAATGCTGTTTAACCCAGCACATGGCTTGTATGCAGTTAACCAATCTAAATTATCTATTGTAAAGATGCATTTTACCGTAGAATATGAACTAAACATATTTGCTTAATGGGGCAACCAAAAATGATTCCAGCATACAAGTCATCAAAGTCTGAATGCTTTCATGAAATCTAGGGTTTTGTATAACTCCAACAACTTTTGTTTTCCTTAAATAAGAAAAAAAAAAACCTTAAGTCCTTGTATCATAAAAGGCAATTTAATAATGAGATTTTTTTTATAGAAAGGAAACAATATTAGAAATTAAATTTCCCAAATAATCTATGCGTATGTACATATGGTAACTTCTCATTTTGTTTGCAGTCAGCATATAGAAAGCTCTCTCTCTCTCCCACTCCCTTCCTCCCTCTTCCCCACCCCCCTCTCTCTCAGCCTTCTGCATGCTGGCTTCAAATTCTAGAATTATAATTGAATATCTTTGGATGCACCAAGTTAAAGAAGGCTAGTGTATGGGGATTCTTTTAATTCTCCATTTCATCTTTTTCTGCTGAAGTCCATTCAGCTAGCTGATGTATTCATATGGAAAGTTATTCTGGTGTATACAGTTGCATAGACTCTATTGTAAATTAGTAATTTGCTGCTCCTTTATCTTATTGATGAAAAGTTTGTGAAATTATACTTGGGAGGGCGAGAAGGAGGAACTTTCAATTCAAACAGGTGTCAAAGGTCTGCAATTTCTTTTTCAGGATGATAAATGGGACACTTCACTACAATTTCACAAACCTGGATAACTTTATGAATCTTCTTTGGGAAAACAAGCTATGTCCTGGTAAATATAAAACCAGACAATTCTTATTTCTGTTTGACAATGTTTAAGTGAAGGTATTTGGAGTTATGTGCAATCATTTGCTTATCTTGATAACTACAAAAATTTAACAAGTAAATGTTGCAATTCAAGAAGTTAAACTTCCACCATATCTGATGGATATTTTTACATTTCCTTAAGGACAAAGGGCAGTTGGAAGTTACACAGCCTTTGCAAATAATGTTAGCATTAAAATGCTTATATTTCACACAGCTGAACAATTATTGTTTTATATCTGATCCCAGGAAAATCAATAGCTAGTACTGGATAGACACGTTGTGATGACCTGAGGCATGGCACAAAGGCAACACAGTCACATATGTAAGAAAAGTCCCTTTAATACCTCCAATTTTGCCCCCAATGTCCAGTTACCTTCTGGTGGAGAAAAAACTCTCCCAAGAACAGTCTTTAAGTGGAGGAAATTCAGTCTGAAAACAAAGTACATATAAACTGTAAGTAAAAATCCACACAAACCACGCTGCAGCAATTAACTGGACAGGGCAGGATAAGGAATTGCAGACTTCAAAGGCCAGCAAAACACACACAGTTGGAAAGACGCCAGGAACCCAAATAAGTCTCGACAAGTGTTTCCAACAAGTTGCTATGTGCAAACTCCCTTTTTAAACACTATGTTCCCAGCTGCAGCTAATGAAGGGAATCAGGGCCCTTTCTGTTATGTATTAACATACTTACCTGTAATTGGTCGGTCCGTGGCGGCGGGAAAATTGAAGAGCTGTCACTGGTCACAGCCATGAGCAGTCCAACTATAAAAAGGGCTGCCGCAGTTTCTCCGCAGTTCAGTCCTAGAAGGAAATAAAACAATTGACAGTCATGCTGGTGTCCTGAGTCTCATTCCCACGACTTAACACTTTCCTCCCCCGCAAGCCACGCAACTCACATTGCTCCCTTCTCTGTTCCTCCCTGTGTGCCCTAGGATGAAGAGGGGGTGGGCCTGGATCTTCCTCTGAATTCCCTCTGCCTTGCTCTACCTCTCCCCTGCTCTGCCCAGCCGGACTTTGCCCTTCCCCAGTTTCTTCCACAGCCAATGGAGTCACACTCCCACTCCCTGTCAGCTGCTCGGCCTCCCCCTCGGAATCAGATTCTGACAGGGGCATGACATAAGTACTCTAATGGGCACTTTATCTAATGCCAGTAGATGTGTGCACATTTGATATTTAGCCAATGTTGTCAGAAACAGAGACTCTGCAACTATCTATTGTTATTACGGTAGAAGAAAAATACAGTGCTCTTATTATTATACTACTCTGTTTTTTGAATATCATGGGATCCATCTAATCTTTCAATGAATGTAGAATTCTATTAGATTACTGAATGAATAAAAAATTGTAGCCTCATTTTAGCTGAATGTTATACAAGTTAATCTCGAGTTCTAACAGTTCATTTATTGACCGTTGCAATGTCACCGAAAAAAATGACTTATAACCATTTTTTTCACATGACCGTTGCAGCATCTTCATGGTCATGGGATCAAAATTCAGACGCTTGGCAACTGACTCATATTTTTCATGGGTTGCAGTGTCCCGGGGGCTCATGTGATCATTTTTGAGAACTTCTGACAAGCAAAGTCAATGGGGAAGCCAGATTCACTTAACAACTGCAGTGATTCACCTAACAACTGTAGCAAGAAATGTCGTAAAATGGGGCAAAACTCCCTTAACAAATATCTCACTTAGCAACATAAACGTTGAGCTCAATTTTGTTTGTAACTCGAGGGCTATCTGTACATATTCTGGCTTCATCACTTGTGTCGTTTAATGCTAGAGGCTCCTGCTCTGTGTTTTAAGAGTGGTGCTAAATATTACTCCTGTTCATATGAAACTGTTTTACTTTATATCAGTCCATTAGCCTATCTATAGATTAGGCTATTTGTTGGCTTACAGATATATATACGTGTGTGTGTGTGTGTGTGTGTATTTACATACACATGGACACATATGTGTTTGTGAATGAAATTGTGAATGAAACTTACAATAGAGTAAAGCAATTTCAATTTTAAAACAATTTCTGGCTCATTGTTATTTCTACAAATGCCTGGACTACAAACAGATCTCAAAACCTGTCTTAGATGAGGATGACGCTATCTGGTAAAGCCACCAAATCAAAGAGAGACTCAAGGTGGTTTGTAATTAAATACTCAATAAAACAATCAGTGACTGGAAGAAAATGATATTTTAAAGAGATACATAAAAATCCATTTCAGCCTTTCGTCATCTTTCATCACTTAGCCTATGGCATGTTTGAAAATCAGCCTAATGCTTCGGAAGGAAGGAAGGAAGGAAGGAAGGAAGGAAAAGAAAGAAAGAAAGAAAGAAAGAAAGAAGGAAAGAAAGAAAGAAAGAAAGAAAGAAAGAAAGAAAGAAAGAAAGAAGAAAGAAAGAAAGAAAGAAAGAAAGAAAGAAAGAAAGAAAGAAAGAAAACAGAAAGAAAGAGAGAAAGAAAACAAAAGAAAGAGAGAAAGAAAGAAAAAAAAAGATCAGGAACACTGGAGCATTTATTGTGGAAGGAGAGACTATTTAGCAGTCTGGTTATGATATCACTTTGTGAATGGGCAACACACACACACACCCTTGTGAGAATGTCCTTCTGTTCTCAGAATTGCCCATCATAAAAAAAAAGGTGCAGAACTGTTAGGAATGTAAGTCACCTAACAGCTGGGTTGGAAAATATATAAATCAGAATAGACATTTTAATACTGTCTCTTTAAGGGAATGCTAAAATTGTAATTGGGTGTGGTTCCTCAAACCGCCATAAGATGGAGCCAGAAACCTGGGTTGTTTAGTCTTGTTCTCTTGTTGCTGAGAGTGTTGCAGGTCCTCCATTTTTCCCTATTGACTGTTATTCTTGGATTTGATGTAAGTCTGTTACTGAACTGTTGTTGATACTGGACTTTATTATTAGAATTATCCCTGGACTGAAAACTGACTGTTTTAACCGTGAATGACTTGGACCCTTGTTGGACTTTGCTTAAACGTGTATTGGAAGTAAAAACCTACATTTTACTATACAGTGTATCTGTGTGCTGTTTGTGTGTTATTCTTCACCACTCTCACTACGTCTCCCTGTGTGCGCTCATTCTCCTAACGGGGAATTACCTCAACAAGAACTCTTACTTGAAGCCTAATTTTGTCAATTCCAAGTGTCCACTATTCTTTAAAGTCCTTCATAGCATCTCTACCAAAGTCCCTTTATTTGAAGTGAAGAGGCTGAAGGAGATGGTTCCTTTAGTTAGCTATTTATTTTTAAAAATCTCATTGAGTTGAGTTCATACAGCATGCTAAACCAAAAAGAAATAAACCGTATTGTAGGTTAACAAACTATATGAACTTGCCGACAAAGAACCTGTTTCGTTACAAAACTTTTTTGTGCTACTTGTAAAAAAAAACAAAAAACAATATAAGAAAGTAGTGAGGAAATAGTTGCAATTTGTGCCTTCCTTAAAGCAATTTTTGAGGTCCAGTTTTTACTGGGAAAATAAATCTAGTATCTGGACCATTCAACTTCAGTATGAAGCTTATTTGAAATGAAGTGGTTGTGGGTTTTTTTGAATAGGAATTTATACTATCATAAAAGCCTCTACTTGCAATCTGAACAGTATAGATATAGGTAGTCCTCAACTTAATGACCAAATTGGGAATAGAATTTCCATGTGCTAAGCAAGGTGTTTGTTAAGTGTGCCTAATTTTATGACCTTTTTGCCATGGTTGTTAAGCAAATCCAGCTTCTCTAATTGACTTAGTTTGATGGAAGCCAGCTGGCAAATGTCAATCATATGACCTCTGGATGCTGCAAGTATTGTAAATGCATGCCGGTTACCAAGCACCCAAATTTTGATCACATAATTGTGGGGATGCTGCAATGGTGGTAAAGGTGAGGTCTAGTCATAAGTCACTTTTTTCAACGCCATTGTAACTTTAAACAGTCACTAAACATGTGATGACCCAGGGTGGGATACAAACGTAACAAAATCCAAAACGTAAATAAATGTCCTTTAATGCCTCCAACTTCAATAATACTCAGCTGGAAATAAAACGTACTCAAAAATAGTCTTCAAAAGAAAGCAGTACAGTCCGAACTTAATGAGCAGATAGAGGTGAAATAAAAAACCAAACAAACTACAATGATGAAATTTCCACAATGGAACAGGAGAAGTATTTACCAAATTCAAGGAGATAACAAGGCACAGTCTGTTGGAAGGACGCCAACCAAGATAAACTTCAGCTCAAAATAAAACACACTTCGTTTCCAGTGTTCGCCGGTACGCAGGTCCAAACTCTTATTCAGTTATCACAGCTGCAGCCCATGAAGAGGATCAAGGCCCTTCCCTCCCGAGTAGACCACATCTCTCCCTTATCCGCTCCTATCTGCATACCTTAGGATGGATAGGGGATGGGCCTAGGTCCTCCTCTGACTGCTCAGCCGGCCTCTGCCCTTCCCCAGCCTCCTCCACAACCTCTGGAGCCACACTTCGGAGTAGAAGTTGGCTGTTCCTCCTCTCCCTCAGAGTCAGTCTCCACCAGGGGCATGACAAAACAAATGGTTTTAAGTAGAGGACTATCTGTATAGCAATGCTGTCCAATGACGCTGAATTATATCTGAACCAAGTGAATGCTTAAGTAGACATCCCCACAACCTCCCAAGTAGAACTTCACAAAAAGATTTCTCAAATTGTTTTGTACCTCAGTTTCTAAGTGGCATTTTAAGAATGCACATCAGGAAGAAATTAGAGGGTACTGATTAAAATAATTGGTCAAGTTCTTGATACATTCTCAGTTGAGCCATGAATACTAAACATACCTTAACCCATTTCTTGTTCCAACTCTCTAATAAAAAAGATAATAGAACTAGAATGTATTCATTCCATAGAACTTTTATAAGGATTTGAAGAACGTGTGGAAAGCCATGAAAAAGCGCTGTATAAAATACCAGATATTATATTACAGTGGATGAATACTTAAAGAATATTCTCACTGGCCTGCCTTGTTCACCTGAACATCAATAATTAAATTGATAGTGTTTAAATTATTGGTAAGAGTGCACATGGCTATAATTATGGTTTGAAATCTGAAGTTCCTTCTTCAAATGTATCTAGTAGAAGATTTGCATTTTTAAGAATTCATTTGGCTTATTTGTCTGCTGTTACCATAAATTATTAGCTGTAGAGGTCCTTTCCTGCTTTACACACACTTTAAATGAAATTGGTCCCCTGATTCCTTGGATATTAAGTATTGTTCAAAAGTGAAGACTAAAGCAGGCTTACATTGAAAATTGCAAAATGCTATCAATTCTTGATTGATTGATTGAATTATTTTCCTTCTGTTTTATCTTAAATGAAGGTTTTGAATTGATGGGAAATCCTTCAGGATACTTCACTGACTTTGATGATAAAAAACAAGTGGTAGAATGGAAGAACCTGGTTGTACAATTGGCCGAAAGATATATAGGTAAGTTAATCAAATTCAGGGCTGGTGCAAACATTTAAGAATAGAATAAAATCAAATTTTATTGTCACTTTACATGGATCTACCACATGGATATATGAACTTTTGGGCTGAGGATCACACTAGGCCTTTGAGCTATATACTGAGGATCATACTATATATATTTGAACTCTATATTAATTCAACACAGTTAATATGGTTATTTCCTTTTCTTTTACATTACACAATACAATTAAGCAACAGAATTATGAAGGGCTACAGCAATTTTGTGTATGTCTTTAGGAAAATTGCATCTACTTCAGAGGTTCCTCGTTGTGTTCTCCTATGTAGACAAATTTGAGGCTCTATTGTGGAGTAAATGGGTGACACAATGGCTCAGTGGTTAAGACGCTGGACTTGTCAGCTGGAAAGCCAGCAGCCCAGGTTTGAGATCCAAAGCCGATGTAACAGAGTGAGCTCCTGTCATCGCCCAGCTCTTGCCAGCCTAGCAGTTCGACAGCGTGCAAATCAGAAGTGGTATTCAGCAGGTTCTGACCAGTTCTGGAGAACCGGTAGCAGAAATTTTGAGTAGTTCGGAGAACTGGTAGCGGAAATTTTGAGTAGTTCAGAGAACCGGCAAATACCACCTCTGACTGGCCCCGCCCTCATCTATTCTTTGCCTCCAGAGTCCCAGCTGATTGGCTGGGTCTTGTTTTGTTGCCCTGTACAGGAGAACGGAGCTGGAAAGCAGGTTAGTGGGGTGGGGAGGGAATGAGATTTTGCAGTAACCTTCCCCCAGGAGTGGGGTGGGAATGGAGATTTTGCAGTATCCTTCCTCTACCACACCCACCAAGCCATGCCCACAGAACCGTTAGTAAAAAATGAATCCCACCACTGATTCAAATACAAGTAGACAAATAGGTACCACTTCAGTGGGAAGGTAACAGTGCTCTGTGATGTCATGCTGGTCATATAACTGTGGAAATGTTTTCAGACAATACTGGGTCAATGTCCTTGAAATGGAGATGACCACCACCTCCTAAAGTCATCAATGAATAGCAGAGTAAAATCCGCAGGGACTCTCCCTCCCCACTTTATGGAATAAATTATCTGTAAATCTTTCATTTCCCAGATTAATCATCCATGTATATCTCTTAATGGCAAAGTCTGCTAGTGTGGAACTGTTTGGCCCAAGAGTCGTTCACTTGAGATTTTCCTCATAGTCTAATGAATGAGTTTTAATACACTAACTGTAAGTTTGGTTTCCAGAGAGGTATGGATTGAAACATGTTTCTAAGTGGAATTTTGAGACCTGGAACGAACCAGATCACCATGACTTTGACAATGTATCAATGACTGTAAATGGTAAGCTGTTTTAAATCCCTTTTATAACAATTGTGAATAATATGGAAAGAATTCCAAGGAGACGTTGAAGGCAAGCAAGGAAAATGTTACTCACTTTAGATCTTGTAAAACCCAGACTTGATATCAAATAGATGTTGGTTTTGCCATCCAGGCTCTTCCAAAGCTAGGTTATTGTGCCCAGGTTAGCAAAAGACTAAATGCTATTTAATCTTTTAAAACCATTTTAATTATATATTACTTGACCAACATTTCTTTATTTTATTTTATTCAATTTATATGATCCTCCTCTTGCTCTTCAAAGAATGTTAAGAATGTGGATTTGATTTTATCAGGTAAATAAAGAAGGAACAAAATACTTGTCCCCCACAGTTTCCTGGAAATTATAATACATCACTTTCTGGAGCACCCAGTTTGGAAACTTTTCTCAACTTTTAAAATCCTAAAAGTGTCCCCAAAAGGATGCCCTAAATAGTTCTGCATGAAATACCTACGATTTTCCAGTTGCCTTGTTCTTGCTTAAGCCTTCACCTGATGAAAAAGGGGGAAGAAAATATTTTTCCATCCCAATTGTTGCACATTCCTGCACCTTAACTGATCCCAAAAAAGGTTTAGTCAGGCCAAGCTTGTTAGTACTTGAATGAGAAATCACTAGGAATGCCCAAAGCTTGTGACGAGACTGTAGAGTTGAAAAATATATATGTATGTATATATACAGTGTGTGTGTGTATGTATATATGTATGTATAGTGTTCGTCTGTTTTGAAACGGCTGTGAAAGTCTGACTCACAGATGGACACAATACAGAAGCCTGATGATGGCAGATGAGATTCTGCCGAAACGTTGCTACAACTTTAAAAGCACAACTACAATGATGTGGGAAAATACCCGAACAAAGCTGAATACCATCCATATATATATTCTTAAGTTTTCGCGGGTACTTACATGCATGGTATTCAGCTTTGTTCGGGTATTTTCCCATGTCATTATAGTTGTGCTTTTAAAGTTGTAGCAACATTTCGGCAGAGTCTCATCTGCCATCATCAGGCTTCTGTATTGGGTTCGTCTGTGAGTCAGACTTTCACAGCCGTTTCTGTTTTAAATTTGGTGCTAGCCTATGCTGTGCCAGAATGGTTTTTTCTTCATCCTGATTGGTTGGGAGTCTTGGTCTGTGTTTATTGGTCTTGGAGTTTGCTGTGTTCTGCTTGATTGGTGTTTCTAATATCTTCTGTCTGTTTTGTAGCTTTTTTTGTCTTGATTGGCTGGCAACATTGTGTTTGCTGTATTGGAGGCTTTTAGTGCAGCTTGGCTCCGAGTAAATGGGCGGCTATCATTTATTAGGAAGCTAGGTTTCATCTGGGCGCCTGGTTGGGGTGTGTTTGAGCTGGAGGTATCAGGGGGAGTCTGTTTTTGCCCAGGTGTTTGGCTGGCTTGTGGTGTGGAGATTTTTTTGTTTGAGAGTGCAGGCTTCCAGATAATTGACAGTCTGGTGGAGTCATCTCTTCTATTCATGCTTTCAGGTCTTTTTTCAATCTCTGTGGCTACTCTGATAATTCTGTAGCTGGAGTTTTCTATAGTGGCTAGGGTTTTGGTGCCATTGAAGTCAATGCTATGACCTGTGGCTTTCATGTGTTGGACTAGTGAGGAAGTGTGTTCCAACTTTTTTACTTCATTTTTGTGTTTATCCAGGCGGGTACTTATTCTTCTATTGGTCTGTCCAATGTATGTGGCAGGGCATGATGCACAGGGGACTTCATATATGCCTTGGTTTTCCAGGTCAATTTTATCTTTGGGGTTTCTTAGGATGGCTGCTATTTTTCTGTCTGTTTTGAAGGCAGTCTTGATGTGATGCCTGTGTAGTATCTTACTGATTTTGTCTGTAGTACCTCTTATGTAGGGCAGGACAACTATTTTATAGGTCTGTTCATCTTTTAGGTCTCCATTATGTCTCAGTGTGTTTTTGTGTATCAAGCCAGTGATTTTGCTTTTGTGGAAGCCATTGGCTGTCAGTACTTTAGTCAGGGTGCATAGTTCAGTCTTTATGTGTGTCTTGTCTGCCAGGCATTTGGTTCTGGCAATTAGTGTTTTGGCCACGGAGTTTATCTGTGCTGGGTGGTGGTGGGATTGGACGTTGAGGTAGCGGTTGGTGTGTGTTTTCTTCTGGTATATGGTTTGTCCTAGTGTGCCATCGGGTTTTTTGTAGATTAGTACATCTAGGAATGGTAGTTGTTTGTTTGTTTCCGTTTTCATGGTGAATTTGATTTTTTTTTTTTGGGGGGGGGTGTTGTTTAGGTGTGTTAGGAAATTGTTTAGGCTTCCAAATAATTGACAGTCTGGTGGAATCACCTCCGTTTTGGTGCCATTGAAGTCAATGCTATGAAGTCTGACTCACAGACGAACACAATACAGAAGCCTGATGATGGCAGATGAGATTCTGCCGAAACGTTGCTACAACTTTAAAAGCACAACTATAATGACGTGGGAAAATACCCGAACAAAGCTGAATACCATACATGTAACTACCCGCGAAAACTTAAGAATATATATATATTCCGTTTCCATGGAATAATATAATATTCCATATATATATTAATTACTTTATCGGCATTCATAATAGAATCCATAGCCCCAAGTTCCATAGTCACAAAGAAGACACACAAGTTGAGGCAAATGTTATATTTCTTAATCAGCTGTTGTTAATACAGAAATATTCTGTAATATGCTCTGCTTTGTTAGATTTCAGCCTAGCGTGTTTTGAAGGGTGAAGTACTTTTCTGTTCCATTGACAAGATACCATATTGATACCAAATGCTAAGTCTTTCACAACTCTTTCATTTTACATCTAGGATTTCTCAACTACTATGATGCTTGTTCTGAAGGATTAAGGGAAGCCAGTTGTCAGCTAAAATTGGGAGGCCCCGGTGATTCCTTTCATCCATTTCCAAAGTCTCCAATTTGCTGGAACCTCCTCAGTCATTGCTACAACGGCACAAATTATTTCACTGGAGAGACAGGAGTCCGGCTAGACTACATCGCCATGCATAAAAAGGTCAGCTCATTTTTTTTTTTAATGGCCGAAAACTTTAAAAATTCCTGATCCAAATTAAATGTTCTCATTTATTTACTTTTATCTGATTTAAAAAATATAGACAGGGTAGAAAACATTGAGTTGAATAAAAAGTGGCTATTACCTCTTGCAGAGAATTATATGGCATGTTCAAATTTATATTACCTTGTAGGCTTATTTATAGCTGAAGCTTTAGTTTCCTCTATTAAACTTGGCAGCTACAGGTAGTCCAGAATGTACCCGTGTCGGCCATGTTGAGCATGCCTCATTAGGCCTGTATGATCCCCATTGCTCCATGAGTTGCTCAGGTTACCAACGAACTTCCCAGTACAATTCAAGGAGCTTGGTTATCCTCTTGATTTGAGGGAGCGCCTGTCTCCAATTTTTTCTGCCAATCTGATGTGATGGGGCAAAATTGATTCTCTCCCAGTCCAATGATTAAGCAGTTTCACCTTGTGGGACTTGTGGGAATGATAGCCTCGCTCCCAAGAGATCTGGATGGCTTCCATCCTTCAGGAAGCTATGAAAGACCTGACTTTTCTCCCAAACTTTGGGCAAGGTTGAGGTTGTGTCCCTGTTGAATGAATTTTCCTGGCTTATATGTTGCTTTTGAGGCTATTCGTTTTTGGGGGGAGAGAAGTTTTGTATTTTATATTTCGAATTTTAAGCTGCCCAGAGTTATTGAGAATTGGATGAACTATACGCTGTATAAATAAAAAAAATAAAACTTCAAGTAAAAAGACTCCCAGTAGAGCGTATTAATCAGGATGGATAGCTTAGTATGAACAAAGGTTTAACGAACCACAGAATCCCTGGTAGTATGAGAATAAAATAGAAGCCATTTATTTATATTCTACCTTTATTATTTTCTCAAATATCTCAAGGTGGCAAATATGCCTAACATGCCTTTTTCCTCCTATTTTCTCCATAACATCCCTGTGAGGTAGGTTGGGCTGAGAAAAAATGACTGGCCTAAAGCCACTCAGCTGGCTTTCATGGCTAAGGTGGGACATGAATTCACAGTCTCTCGCATTGTAATCTAGGGCCTTAGATCACATTAGTTCTGCGAGACCAAACTGGCTCTTGGAGCCTAATATGAATTAATATTATAAGCTTAATATTATTTATAGCTATAAAAATGTAGTTGGATTTATTAGCCTCCTATCATTATTTAATAGTATTCCTCTTCTTGTACATTTAAAATTTCTTAATTTGGTCATAAATTTTGGAGCTTCTGTGGACCCCCTACAACCTCACAGATGATAAAAAAGAGAGATTCCCTGGCCTCATTTTGACACAATAGTATAAGAGTAGGAGATCAGGTGTATGTGTCAGGGCTCCAACAAATCTACCCTCATTCAAATCAAAAGTCTCTAGCCTCATCTCAGAAAAAGTAAATTTGGTTTATTAGAAGTTGCCATGTTGGCGTGTGGCTGGGTGAAGCCAATATTAAATTACATCATACATTTCCCCCTTGACCCTGGTCTTTCCCCCACCCCCTTTTTCTGGCAGCTAAAAAGACCAAAGGAGTATCTTTTTAGTTGACATTCAGCTCCCCTCACTTGCTAAAGGTGACCTGTACAACACAAAAAGAAAACAAATTTATTACAGGTATAGAATTTAGGGTTGCGAACACACACACACACACACCAGGTTTGGTTGGGTTTTCTGCATGGAACCTCGTCACAAGGACGTTCCTACTCTTTACCCAAGATGCCTCTGATAAAGAGTAGCCTTTCCACTTGATTAGATATTGGTTGTCTCCTGTGCCACCTCGAATCAAGGATTCGCTGCACCTCATAATGGGTTTGGCCTCCTATGACCATGGTCTGGGGGTTCACTAGGTGGTAGCCTCTGGGTTGATCCCACCATAGGTTTTAAGAGGCTACTATGGAATACCGGGTGTATTTTCCCTAACAGTGACCCTGGTTTTTCCCCATCCCTTTTTTCTGGCAGCTAGAAAGACCAAAGGAGTATCTTTTTAGTTGACATTATGCTTAATAGATAATAAGAGTCATCACAATACTTCTAATCACCAGGGAGCTGGGAGTTCTCTTCATATCTTGGAACAGGAAACTGAGGCTATGGGACAGATTCAGAAGATGTTCCCCAATTTTGCCTCAGTCCCTATATACAATGATGAGGCTGATCCTTTAGTAGGATGGTCGATTCCACAGCAGTGGAGAGCGGATGTGACCTATGCAGCTATGGTGGTAAAGGTAAGGTTGATGCTGGTAAATGTAGAAATTTTTGATTTAAGGTTTTTATTGGATAATTGGAATATCAAAATAAACAGAAGCGTATCTAGACTTTCTTGCTCAATTTGCTCTGCTTGCTCTGACAAACATTCAGGCTGTCAGGACCAGGCCAGGGCTGTAAGAATTTAGGCTCTAATCTAGACCAGGAAAAGGCCAGAAAGTTCATTGCCATACTTCTCCATATTATATTGGGACAACAGGAAGCGGGAAGCTTGTAACAGATGTCTCTTTGCTCTGTTTCGACCAACTTATGCACTGACATAGATAATGAACCAGAACAGATCCAAAACGGTTGAGAAGAAGGTAAAGTAAATGGAGGATAGTTGCTCCATCTATTTGCAACATCCTTTTGGCCAGTGGTGGGATTCAATTTTCTTTACTACTGGTTCTGTGGGCATGGCTTGGTGAGTGTGGCAGGGGAAGGAGACTGTAAAATCTCCAGTCAGAGGTGGTATTTGCCGGTTCTCTGAACTACTCAAATTTTTTACTACCGGTTCTCCAGAACTGGTTAGAACCTGCTGAATACCACCTCTGCCTTTGGCCTATGGGAATACAGCATGCAACTAGAGGTGGGCTGTTTTCAGAGCCCCCATATACACAGCTGCCTTCCCCACTAATTGATAACAGATAGCCCTAGACTTATGGCCACAACTGAGCTGCTACATTGGAATGAATGCTTTAGCTTAGTTTTGTAGGCTTCCCAATGTTGCAAAGTCAAGCTTTGTGCACCACCTAACGGGAGAAAACTGTATTTGCACCTTGCAATTTTGGTAATCATAAGTAGTGTCTTTAGTTCTCTCTGAGCTTGCTTATTTTCTTGCAGACATTTCATTACCCTTAACCAGGCGACATCATCAGTGCTAGTTAGGAGTGCTATTTGCTGTCAGTTTATATTCTGATGTTTTGCTTGTCTGTGTGGGTTGGGGCGGCCTTAGAGATTCTTTGGTTGAGTTGTTTAGTGTTGGCTCTTTGGCAGTGACTCCTCATTTCAACCCTTAGCAACAAACGTTCTCCTTTATAGTAGTGTCTGCCTACCATGTTTAAAAACAAATTACAATTTAAAATACACTTTGGAGAAAAAGGGGTGTTAAGTCCAGCATACGATCTTGTCTTTGCTGTAAATCTACATCCACTTTTGTTAGATGTGCCATGTGACCCAGATTGTTGGAGCGATTTGCTAATAATATAAATTTCTCAGAGAGCGTGGTGAAGCATCACGGGACAGTTATATAAGTCTAAGTGCTATTGCTATTGTCAGAAGATTGGAAAAAGTGATTACATGACCCCCAGGACACTGCTACTGTCATAAACATCATAAGTGTGGAAAATGGTCATAAGTCACTTTTTTCAGTGCCACTGTAACTTTCTATGGTCATTAAACAAATGGTTGTAAGTTGAGGACTACCTATATTCTGGTAAATAGAAGCTGGAGGACAGGGTTCAGCAAGAAGGTTATCCTAGGATTTTAAAACAAACAAAGGTCATCCCTTTAAAAGGGAAGGTGGGTTGAGCCTCTCTTCCCTTTTTTTTAAATTAAAAACAAAGATAGATCTCTTGAGCTACTGAGAATCAAGCATAAAATATTCATTTGATAGAGCATCTCTGTCCCTGCTTGTGGGTTTTATTGACCGAAGGCTAATTTTTGCAATTGAAGAATGAGTGGTTGACACATTTATCCTGAGTTAGCTATTGAAGGATCATCTTATCATGTCAGATTCAAGTTCTGTTAAGAGTTTGCAACAGAAATTCAAGTCTAGAAAACACACAGGTGACTGATTTGGTAGCATCATTAACTTCTTTGTAAACATAATAAAACGAGTAAAGTTTACAATACTATTTGTAGATTCTTTCAACTTAACATAAACAAAAACACAAGCAGAAGCAGAAGCAGCTCAGAGCAGATACCAGTTTCCGCAAGCAAGCAAGCAAGTTAGTTTCAGTTTCAATTCTCAGCAAAACACACAGAGCCAAACCACACCCAGTCTGTCAGCTCCCATTGGCTGGTCTGTTGCCATGCTTACTCACTTGCTGACTTTGTTAACCATGTCTCTGCCAGTTAATGAATATACTCTGACAAGTTCTTGGTTGCCCAGAAGATGTATCTGTTCCCCTAAGCAATACCTTAGAACAGTTATTTTTCAACTTTGTCTCTACTTTAAGACGTTTGGACTTCAACTCCCAGACTTCCTCAGCCAGTTAATGCTGAAAGTGGAAGTCCACACACCTTAAAGTTGCCACAGTTGAGAAACACTGCCCTAGATGTATTTTCCTCATCTTTCTTTGAGGAGAGAAGAGATGTGGGTTTCCAAAAAAGACATTTCCTATAGGTTTATGATCTGCATCATTGTGTTATATAATGAAAAGCAATATCTGTTTTCCTTAAACAATTACCCTGAATGCTTAGGGCATCAGGAATGTTCTTCACCCTGTTTATGTTCCTTGCTACCCGAGGTACCATGGCTAGATTGGGGCAGAAGTAGATCATAGTTTTTGGAGCCAGTTGGCATCCATATCTTCAACAGGAGATGTGCCTGGCATTGCTGCTGACTTTGGCACTCCACACTTCTTAGTCATGGTTACACAGCGGGGAGGAGAGCTAAGCAGTAAAATTTTCAAACAAACCTGTTATTATTTACATAAGATGTTTACACAGTACAAGCACTGCTGAGAGGTACTTCCCACAAAGTGAAATAGATACAGTATATTCAGATTTTATTGCTAATTATGAAAGTATTATGAAGGCAGCTTATATAGGATTGACTTGTTGGAAATCAGATTACAACTAATCATTTTTCAATATATGTATATTTAGAAATAACAGGACTTCCTTCAACAAGTCACCAATTCTATAAAATCCCTTCTCCCTCCTTATATTTGATTAATTAATCCTTACACTTTAAAAGATCAAGGAATGACAGAAAGAAAGAAGAGTCAAACGTAATTTGCATCTTTTTCAAAATTCGCTTTTCGGTATGAATTTCAAGCAATTGAGTTCATAATGTTGGGAAAGGATGGAATTATCTGACAGACAGCCCAGAATTTGTATTCACTGAACTTTAGTTGAATGCCATGCACCATGAATTAGAAATTGTAGCTGAAAGATTCCAAACTAATGTTTCAAATGTTGTGTACTCAAAACTCCCATCATGTTTTTGTGTATAGTGTTGTTGTTAAGTGAATCCAGCTTCCCCATTTATTTTACTAGGAGCCCTCAATGAGGCAGTGGTTAAAGTACAGTATTGTAGGCTGACTCTGCCTACAGCCGGGAGTTCGATCCTGACCGGCTCAAAGTCAGCACAGCCTTCTATACTTCCGAGGTCGGTGAAATGAGGACCCAGATTGTTAGGGGCAATATGCTAACTCTGTAAACTGCTCAAAGAGTGCTATAAAGCATTATGAAGCGGTATACAAGTCTAAGTGCTGTGAGTCGCCTACTCTTAGATTTTTCAGTGAAGACCAAGGAATGTAAAGTTTATTTCATTCACACACACACACCTTCCATAAATTAATAGAGTTAGAAACAGTGACAATTTGTCTTCCTGGGGTCTCATTCATTTTAATGTGAGCAACTTTTTGTGATTTTTATATGCAGTTTTATAACAGCTCCTTTCTGCAAAACTCGGTGTTCTTAAGAGCTAATCTGCTTTTTTGTGTGTGCCTATTTTGGCATGGAACATTAATCCTTCTGCATCTGATTAGTTATGCTGTTGCAATCCTCCTCTTAAATTCCTAATTTTAGCTGGCTAGGGAATTAGGTCAATTCAAGCTATTGGAAAGGCTTTTTTTCTTGGTGGACCCTGATGCTAAAATGTTACGGTGCTTTTTTTCTTTTCAAGTTGTCACAGTGATCCTGCAACTGGATTTAATTTCTTCTGTAAGGAGAGATAAACTGCAGCGCGATCGTCTGTTTGGAATTAGAAATGAGGTGGAAAGAAAGCAAAGCTGTACAGTGATCCCAATATGAAATATTTGTGTTCAGCTATGTGTATACTGTATGCTTCTTTAGGAAGACTGCAGAAGAATCAGATATGATATTTGACCCAATGTGCAGCTGTAAATCTTAGTTTTTCTTTTAACTGGTTGAAACAACTTCTATTTATTTTCCTTCGTTGCAACATTATACTTGAAAATATATAACAAATACCTGAATTCCTAGTTGTCAAAAATAATAAAGCCGCTTACTTATTTAATCAATGTATATGCTGTATCATATATCAATAAATAACTTTGGAGTTTCAGTGCTTTGCACAGTGCTGTATTCCTCCATATTGCAAGCCAACTTTTGCTAAGTATACACTAAATAGTACTGATACGGAATAAAGCATCCAGATTAAGAGGAAATATTGCAAACCTGTTTTAACGTATATGCGTTTCATAACCTGTGCTGCTTTGTTGCAAAATTTTACTGTATGCAGAATACCCACAGCCATGATTTATATACTGTATAATTTCATAAAGGAGATGCAAATCACCCTTTCCCCAACCTAGTTCCTTCAAGCATTCCTAACCTGGTTGTGAATGATGAGAATTGTTATCCAAATATATTTGAAGAGCAACAGGTTAGATGGGATTGGTTTAAAATAATGATCTTGTCCTGCAGTGGGTTGGCCATCAATAATCCTGGAAAATAGAAGGTTACTTCTATTACTTGTTACAGTACGATATACTTTATTGATTAGTCAATTGACCATATCAAACATGAGCATCAGCAGCAGTAAAATACAATAAAATGAGATGAGATCAGGTAGAGTGAAGTGAGATAAAATAGCTATGGTGAGATAAAATAGAATAACATGTAGTAGGTTAGGTACAATAAAGATAAAAGTGTAAGATAAAATAAAAGAAGCATATCACTTGTTTTACGGAGCTAACATAATAACTCACGTATTTTCAAAGGGTGTTCCTTTACTTTACAGGTAATTGCTCAGCATCAAAACCTTCTGATCGCTAAACCCGACAACACCATCAACTACACTTTGCTAAGCAACGACAATGCATTCCTGAGTTACCATCCCTATTACTTCACCCAGAGGACCCTTACGGCACGCTTTCAGATGAATAACACAAAGCCCCCCCACGTCCAGATGGTGAGGAAGCCAGTGCTCACAGTAATGGGCTTGCTGGCTTTGCTAGGTACGACACCCCCTCCCCCATTCCTTTTCACAACTGCTAATCACACTGTCCAATCAAGAGTCCAGACAGCTCAAGGTTAGTAGTTCAAGGAGCTACTAATGGTCAAAGCAAATTGGCAGCAGATAAGAGTCAACGGAATTGAAAATGGGCTGGACTTAGATATCTTGTGGGCACGAAGGGATTCAAGGCTGACGATGCGTTTGACTCCTCCCTCAGGCTCAGCCTTTCCTCCACACACTTAACTATTCCCAGAAATGAAGTATCTTGCATTTGATAAAGAAGGAAGAAGTATATTATGTTGACCAGCTGATGTTAATTCAAATGAACTGGGAAATAAGGCAATACTCAAACAAATCTCAAAACTAAAAATTCATAAAACTCTTGTTACGCTACGGTAACATACTTTTTGGACAGAAAATAAAATTCATGCTGTGTATATACCAATATCTTATTTGCCTTCCACACTTTCATATACTCCCCCCTTATTATCTGTTTTATTTATTTCATCTCAATTTAAATCATTATACTTATATCCTTTGTCTGTTCGGATATTAATGTTAATTCAAATGAATACCAAAGGCAGACTGTCTGAGTTCTAAAAATTCTAGTCCTGCATACTTGGGAGAAAAAATAGTGTGTGGTAGCTGCTTGCCTTCAAGCATATAATTAGTTTATATTTTTCCTCTGGTAAAAAGCAGATGAGTGAACTTAGGCCAGTCACTCTTGCTCAACCCAACTCACTTCACAGTGCTGTTGTGGGTAAAATAGGAGGAGGATGGAATAGTAGATATGTTTGCCACCCTGAGTTATTTATAAAAAATAATAAAGAGGGGATGAAAAAAAAACTAAAAATAAAAATATGGCACAATCTTAGAAGGACAGATTTTAACAAACAGAACAAGAACCAATAAAGCAACTTAGGTATCTTCAACTAAATATTTATCTGCTATTTCAAACTTCAGCTCTTCTTATGCCCACATGGAATTCAAATCTTTTGGTGAAATGTTCTAACACAGTGTTACAGTTCATGTGGCCGACTGCTGGAGCTATGACAACATGCTTTAAATGCTCCTCTGTTAAGTTTCTCATTTCAAGCCCTTTTTTTTTGGTTCAAGGTTTTCTCCCTCTTGTGCAGGAGAAGAGCAAGTTTCTGCCAACATTTCCAGTCACAAATCAGAAGACTGTAACTCTTTGGGAATATTAGCCAGCTTACATAAACCTTCAGGATTACAATTGTCAGACAGCTGGCAAGCATCAATACTGATCTATTCAAGCAATGATAACAAGACATCCTCGAACATCAGTACTGTGATTCTAAACATAGCCAATTATCCTAAACACAGAGGTAAATTTTTACTATGACTTTTTTTTTTTTTTTTGTAGAGCTATTAACCTGATACCCTTCAGAAAACATGAGATTTACATTCAGTTTGGGGAAGCAGGTTAAACAAATGCAAGTGAGGTCTTTTCTGAGGTCTCACAGGGCAATGGACAGTTCCTAACAGCTACAGCATGAACACACAAACACTGCCTCATCCTAAAGTGATCACTAAATACTTACTTTTAAATGAGTATTTAGTTTGAGTAGCGGCACGGGAGGATCATTCTTTAAGCCATATGGGAAGAGGTTTTGGGGTTTGAACTCTGAAGGCGCATGGCCAGCAGATAATCCCTGATGGCTTACCTTGAATAGACAATTCACACAATCTAATTAGGACAAGTGAAGCACACAGAATTGTGTTTTGTGAAACAATTGTACGTTCAATGTTAGGGGTTTTTGTTTCGGTTCTGGACAGTTGTGGGATTCAGCCAGTTCGCACCACTTCGGGAGAACCAGTTGTTAAGTTTCTGAGCAGTTTGGTGAACTGGTTGTTGGAAGAAATCATTAGGGCAGAGAACCGGTGGTTAAATTATTTGAATCCCACCACTGGTTCTGGGGGTGAGACCGAGACAACTTCATGGTGGAAAAAAAATCTGATTGTGAAAAAAATTTCTCTTGGTGAAAAGCTTGTCACCCTTTGGATCTCTTTCTCTTCAGCAGAAATGTTGCTTTCATTCATTCCCATAGAAAGACTTGTTCCCAAGCAGGTTTTTAGAAAGAGTTAGAAAAGAGTGAAACGGCATCTCGGGTTTCACTTCAACAAACAAACCCTCACCGAGTTTGAGTTCTGCAATGAGATTTGTTCTGGACTGTTGCCCCTCACTCATCAAGTGACGTTACAAGCAGGCCCCCATCTTTTTAACCGGGGATTTGCAGGAGAGCGAGAAACGTTGGAGTCGCACATATCAACTCAGGGGTCAACAAATCTATTTGGAGATTTGGCTCTTACCTCGCCTCCCATCAGAACAGTCTACTGAGCATTGTATCTTAGTCAGGCTCAGTTGGATTTTTCCCCCCCATTCCCTTTCATATTTCAGGATGCAAAACCTTTTCAGTGGCCTACAGGATGAAACAATGCCAGCTTGGGTTTTTCAGGCTCCTGATGACCTACTTCCCTGTTTCTCTCTAAAGCAGGGGTCTCAAACACAATTTACCTGGGGGCCACTGGAGGCAGAGTCTGGGTGAGGCTGGGCCGCACATAGAAGTGTTTAGCCAGCTAGCGACGCATGGAGAATGCACTAATATTATACTTTCATATCACGGTGGGGGCCACAGGATATCGTCCTGCGGGCCGCAATTAGCCAGCGAGAATGAGACTTCTGCTCTAAAGCTACTTTGCGAGAATGAGACCTCTGCTCTAAAGCTATTTTGTCCAAGAGTGGAGGCCCAAAACTTATTACTTGAAATCATTAAATAAACGACTGTGCACCAGATCGCTTATGTTTGATTTGACATTCAACTAAAGCCAAACCTTAAAACTATTACATTTTCTTTGTCTTCCCAAAGAACTTGTATATGTCACATACTACATGGATAACAACCTAACCAATCCATATTTGGAATGGAAGAAAACGGGAATGCCGGATTTTCCTTCTCAGATGCAATGGGAGCAAATAAGAGATGCTGAGGTACAGTGTCATGCATTTGAGAAATGGCTCTTTGTGAAATCAGACCCAGGCCCTACTTATTTGAGAGCAAATGTTTCTGAATTCAGTGAGTTTCTTCCTAAGTATGTTTTGTCACCCTATATCTCTGTCGCATGAAAATTTACGTCAAAATAATCACCATGGCATTGTATACATATTTATGGTGCAAAACAGAAAATAAACAGTAAACTTTTTCATTGATCTACAGACCATGTTAGAAACCATTTGTTTAAGCTAATTTTCCCTAACTTCGTCCAGATGTGTATTCTGACCTAGGCTTCACAAAATCACGAAACAGGTTTCTTGTCCCGACAAAACCCTTTTTTATTTGGCTAATGTGAATTCCTATCATTCACATCCAGCAAAGTTCTGGCAAACAGTCTTTCAAGGATGAATTACAACCACAGACAGGCTTAGAGAGTTGCCAGGCTGATAGCTTCCAAGTGCAACGCTGTACAAAGAAATACTTGGCAAGGAGTCTTGGTGAGTCACGAACTTAGACAAACAAATCTTCACACTAATTAAACGAATTAATTGTCTCCTGCAAACACCACTCCCCTTTTGCTCCTATTTATTCCTATGGGAGTGGCCATTCACCATCCACTTGTGCCTTTCTTCCCGAGCTGACTCTTGTTCCTTAACTGTTCCATTCTCCTGGCAGTTCTGCGCATGCGCACATTAGGAACAGGCTCCAGCTGTTCTTCTGCCCCACTGATCTCCGACTCCAAAGGCAGCTAATAACTGTCAGATGGCCCTGCCTCCGATGCAGAGCACTCATCAGAGCCTTCCCCAGACTCCAGGACTGGCCCATGTTCCTCCCCAACCTCCTCACTGTCCGAGTCTGCCGCCAGCTCTACTGGCCACTGGCGGGCTACAAAAATGTATTGCATTTCAACTCCCACAATTTTCAGCCATGGTTAGGGAAAGCTTATGTAAGGGAGGGCGAAGGAAGGAAGACAGGGAAGGAAGGAAGGCATTAAAATAACTATGTAAGAATAAACATTAATAAAGTTTTCTATAGCTTTGAGTGATATATTGTTGTTAAGTGGGCAGATGATAGGATAAAATCCTTAAAATTTTAGCTCAGTCTTAAAACAAGTAGGTCCCTCCCATCTCCCATCTAAAAGCTGAGGGGGAAGAGACATTTTTACTTCTTTCCATTGACTATAAGTTTAATCTTTGCAACAAGGCTCTGACTACCACCTTGCATATTTCCTGTACTGTATACTCTTTTGAGCTGCCTTATACTGGTCCCTTATTTCAAACAGCTTGTCCTCTTCCTTCTTTGCTGAATGCTGGTACTCTTCTGCTGAATTAGACCCGTCCAGCACTCTCTTTTTAACTACAGCCCCTTGAAGATTTCTGAGAAATCATAAGCAGAGCTGATTGACAGAGGGGCTGGATTGCGTATTCTTTTGCTCCAGTCAAAAGAAGTTCTGTTTACTTCGTTAGGTTCATGTCATGTTTTTGTAAGGTAGAATATAAACAAAACTGTCTGCTCTCTCCATAGCATTCATAACAATATAGGCTTCTATCACAGTTTTTCAATGAGTCCTAAGCATTAAAGAATAAGCCCCACTGGACACAGACATATTTACTTCTGAATACATTTAGGGTTGCTCTCATTTGTTTATTTGAAAAGCACAATACTTCAAATTCTACAATTTCTTTAGTAGAAAAATAAAACGTCTAAACCTCCAGATCTCTTCATGTTAGCAGCTCTCTGCTTTTTCATAGCAATAAAGAGCTCCCTTGAGAAAAATTCTGAGAGAAAACTCATATTTGGCTATCAACCTCTCACCTCACTTCCAGTCTCTTGGCTCCCTCGTCTGCTCAGCTCTGCTCTCATTTGAACTACTACAAAATCTACTCTCGTTTGAAAAGCCCCTTCTCTGGTAAAACTTCAAAAGCTAAGTTTATTTTAAAATTTGTGTTGAACTTGTACCCTTACATTAGAACATAGAATAATAGAGTTGGAAGGGACCTTTGAGGTCTTCTATTCCAGCTGCCTGCTTAAGCAGAAGACCCTGTACAATTTCAGATAAACAATTGCCCAATCTTTTTTTTTTTTTTGAAAGCCTCCAGTGATGGAGCACCACAGCTTCTTGAAGGCAAGTTGTTTTATTGGTTGATTGCTCCATTAGGAAAGTTATTCTTAGTTCTAGGTTGCTTCCCTCTGTGGTGAGTTTCCATCCATTGTTTCTCACCTTGCCTTTTGATGTTTTGGAAAATAGTTTGACACACACACACACACACACACACACACACACCATGTCCACATCTGGCATTATGAAAGCTTCTTTATTCTCCAGGTGTAACAGATTCCCAAGCAATTGAAGGGACCCTTAATTCTGAAGGGAGGCAGTGCCACAGTCCTTCAAATAAAAGAATTGTCATTATTTTTTCCAACTTACATTTTCCAGGGTGATTTGTGGGGAAAGTCAAAATGGCATTAAGCTAATATATGTCGGGAATGATCTCTAAATGAGGGCAACCCCTCCCCCAATCTACTCACCTATCCTCTGTATCTCTTTTGTCTTGTCCTGTAGAAATAAATCAGGTAGTCGTCCCAATCGGATTCATTCCTTTTATGCTAACCAGATGTTTGCTCCTTGTGGGCCAACTTTTTCCATGGACCTGGCACTATGGAAGGGGTTATGTAAATGTTTATGGTTATAGATTTCTTTACAAACAAAGCCAGAAGGAATGTTTCCCCTCTGATTTTATTTTTGATCTTTCCCCCATGCTCTCCTATTAGGACATGCTTGAGCACTAGGGAATCTAAGCACCACCCGTGTCCTCTTGAAGCTGCTCAGTGATTCAATGCAAATGGGGCTTTTAAAAAAACAAACAAACAAAGAAGGTGTTGCAGACACAGAGAGAATTTCTGAGGAGAATTGGAAATCAGAAATGTTGGCCTCAGCTTCCCTCACCCATTGGGAACAATATTCCTTCTTGGGAGTCACGTGCCAACTAGACGACGAATCTGAAACAAACAAGGAAAGGAGTTTAAGCAAGAAATAGATGGGGTCTCCCATCTATATTTCTCCATATTTCTCTTCTTTTGACATTGTCCTATGCCTCCCACTTTTTTCCACTAACTATACACATAAGTGGCAGGAGACAGGACCAATTGGCTTTGCCTCCTCTCTGCTTTTCTTTTGAATGTGTTTTTTTCCTTTGTAGTGCTTGCCCATTGGAATTACCTTCCCCACATCCATATGTAGTTATATATGGTTGGACCCATCCCAGCTGAATTGATTGGACTACTTGCATGAAGTGATGTAATACCAGTTTGGGTTCCTGATATATCGACATGTTGCTGGTGGATCATACACCATCCAGAGCCACAGTTATTGAAATTGGGAAGCCATATACATTTCTTAAATAAATAAATAAAATTTGGGGACCATTATTTGCTTGTTAGAATTACACCTCACCTTTCTTACAGGTGGTGTGTACAAGATTCTCCCTCCCATTTTTCCTCACGATCACAATCCTGAGAGGCAGATTGGGCTGAAAGAGAGTGAAGGGCCCAAAGTCAGCTAATGAACTTCCATGTGGGTGAAGAGAGATTTGAAGCTGGGTTGTCCTAGTCTAATATCTGAATTTACAGGGGTGTAAATGTAACACCTTTCCGTAGTTCTTTAAGTCAGCTGCCCCTTATCCTGGGATTGCATCCCCTGAAACACCTTTTAAACTTGGTAAGCATACATTCTGCAACTATTTAAGAAAAGAGGTAAAGATTTCTTCTTCAGATGATCATGATAGATTCCCAGAGTTCAACTTAAGAAGCCAATTGAACTTCCCAACAATCATATTTTTAAATGAAGGCTTAAACATGAAATACCTTACATAAAAATGCAGAAACCACCCCAATTACAATGAACAATGTGAGTACAAGAGTCAAAGAAATGGCTTTTTTTAGATCAGGAGTCTCCAAACTTGGCAACTTTAAGACTTGTGGACTTCAACTCCCAGAATTCCCCAGCCAGCATAGTCGAGAGTTGAAGTCCACGAGACTTAAAGTTGCCAAGTTTGGATATCCCCTGCTTTAGATGATGGTCTTCTACTGATAATTTTCCCAACTCATATGTGTCATTGAGGTTCTAGATAATGTTCTCCAGCATCTCTGCCTTTTTAAACATTAATTTTTAATCTATTTCTTAGGACCCTGTGGTGAAAGGACCATTTCCACTACCTGCAAAAGACCATTTAATGCTGAAGCAAGAACTTCCAATTCCAGCTGTTTTCCTCCTTCATATTTGTGCAAAGCCCCTCTCTGTTCCCAACCAGGTGGGTGCTCTCTTAGGCCACTTGCTTGCAAACACAGAAAGTTGGAAACTAAATGACTTTATTTGTTTCTTAGCCTGACTTCACTCTGGAGTTAGGAGAGGCTGGAGGATTCTTGGCGTTCTTTCAATGACTCCCACGGTTCTTTTATTATCCTTTATCGGCACTATTTGATCCAAAGAATGTTTTTACACTGCTGTGCACCAGATGCCACTTTTTCCCCCTGGCAAGTACAAGTATACCCTCGTACAGAACCTGGAAAACCTATCAAGGTTAGAAAGAAAGAGACAGCTTTCCAGCCAAAGGGAAAGCATGGCCTATAAAGCATCTGTGAAGGACTTTGGCCCATCTGGGTGTTGAACTACAGGTCTCTGGCTGCAGTGCTTACTGTTATAATCCAACACTATGAAGGATTACAGATGTCCAGCCCTTGCTCCAAGACATAACTCTCATTGAGGTGGTAAATATATGTCTTAGGGATATCTGGCTACTCCTAAAATGTGCACAGTATAGGCTTTTGTAGGCCTAGAACAGGGGTCCCCAACCACCGGTCCACGGACCGGTACCGGTCCGTGGAACAACTCCTACCGGGCCGCTGGCTTGCTGGGCGCCGCCATCTTTTTTTCATGAAAAAGTGCTTCCGGTGAGCTTTTCCGGTGCTCACGGCGGTAGAGCCAAGCTCACCGGAAGCTTTTGATGAAACGTGTCACGGCATTTTCATCAAAAAGATGGCGGCGCCAGCTGATGCCGGTACTGGGCCGTGGCGCCCAGCTGATGCCAGTACCGGGCCGCGGCATCAAAAAGGTTGGGGATCACTGGCCTAGAAGACAAGCGGGTCCCAGAGAATAAGGATGTCAGGTTTGTACTAAAAAAGCTACATTCCCCAAGATAGCAATAGTAGCAACATTTAGACGTATATATTGCACCATAATGCTATACAGCAATGTCAAATTACAAAGTCAGCATATTGCCCCCCCAAAAGTCTGGGTCCTCCTTTTACCGATTTCAGAAGGATGGAAGGTTGAGACAACCTTGAACTCCATCAGGATCGAACTTCAGGATGTGGGCAGAGTTGGCCTGCAATACCGCATTCTAACCACTGTGCCTCCAAGCTTTTAACTTGAAAAGAAATACCTGTCTCTTCCTCACTCTTACAAATGGTTTGCTGGAGTTGAAAGAAAGGGAAATTGTCACGATTTCTGAGATACTTATGCTCTTATGAAAGGACAGTCTGCTCTGCGTATAACTCCAGATTTTTTTTTTCCTATCAAGGACCAATCGTATGTACACTTATCTGGAAGTAAGTGAATCAGAATCAACCTATCTTAAGCTTATATTTTTGAGGTGACAAATCCACCAAACTAGATTTTATTATTCTGG
This sequence comes from Notechis scutatus, assembly GCF_049901735.1. NCBI lineage: Eukaryota > Metazoa > Chordata > Lepidosauria > Squamata > Elapidae > Notechis > Notechis scutatus. The sequence goes on from NC_142010.1 coordinate 174,568,195, forward strand.
ACCACTTGGTCAATCTTCTCCTGTTTTCTATTTTCATGAGCTCTAAACAAAACCTACCAACCTGTATAAGAAGCAAAGATAGCAGGATGCTTTTTGTTTTGATATTTGCTGTTTGCTTGATTGTTTTACTTCTATCTTAGATGTAAACAATGTATAAGGCTGTGTTGGGTTTTTCTTACAGGATGAGCTTTTGCCCCGTGCCAAGCAGTAACAAAAATTCAAGAATTTGACAAAAAAAAAATGTCCTAAGATCTTTTCCTTAATGTGGCAAACAGCCCTTGATAGCAAAAGACAATCATCTAGTATACACAATATCTTGTCCTACAAAGGATTAACCCTCTACCCAGTCGTGAGATTGGAAAAATGCAACCGCGATTCACAATCACAAGGCAGCACTTATTGATGCTCACCTTGATTCTGCTTGTAGTGTGCCTAATTTGCAGGCAGTAGAAGGGATTACAGAGGCATGTGAGTAGCAGTTAGAAAAGCATTCCTCACTATAGCGTTGTGCAAGTTGCTGTATTATTTGTCAATTCAAATTCCTTAAAAGATGTTAGAAAGAATTGTAAAGGAGAAAGCTTCAAGAAACAGCTTGCATTCTCCAAGTGTGTGAGATGATACTCCAAAGATGTGCTCCTTTATTGCACACAAATTTTAATTCATGGTGAGTGAACACAGTAAGTCTAACATTCTACTTAATCAACTCTAAATGCTACTTTGAAAATATCCTAGTAAAATCCAAAGCCCGGTTAGTTTTCCTGGTTAGTCAGCCATCCTTCCTGACTTTGTTATTTGTGTGGACTGATGTGCTTTCGTTTCTTCCGAACCTAAAAATGAATCAATCCACACATTAAATAACCTGAACTGAATCTCAGCTCATATTTTCCATGCATGCAGTATTTAGTCCAAGCGATTCTGTCTTGGCAGGTGAATGGCGTTCGTTTCATTGGTCTTATGAAAGGACGAGTTCTGATAACATGGGATGACAGCTGTGTGAATTCAAAGTAGGTCATTTTCAATAAATCCATCATTGTTGTCCTTTCATTCATTTTCCAGATAAAATACTATTAATTTAATAGCTATTTTTAATTTTGAACACTGTAATTGTTCTTTGTTTGCAAGCAACTAGCTGGAAAATTTCTTCCCTATCATAATTCTAACCTCCAGTATGGTTACATAAGGCGACAAAAACCTGGGCTGATGAATACTTCTCAGATCACCTTGACTTACATCTGTAGCACTAAAGAAGTTTGAATCGTATAATATAAGAAATGGCTTGTGCTGTTTGGGAGGAAAGACTTGAAATCTGTGCCTCTCATATTTTCCCCAATACTTTTAATTAGAGACAAAGCCACCTTCCACAAGTGAAAAAATTGAGAACGGAGCTGGAAGGGAGCTTGGAGGTCTTCTAGTCCAACCCCCTGCTCTAGCAGGAGATCCTATAGCATTTCAGACAAGTGACTGTCCAGTCTCTTCTTAAAAACCTCCAGTGATGAAGCACCCACAACTTCTGAAGGCAAGCGGTTCCACTGGTTAATTGTTCTCTCTATTAGGAAGTTTCTCCTTAATTCCAGGTTGCTTCTCTCCTTGATTTTTTCCGTCCATTGTTTCTTGTCCTACCTTCTGTTCCTTTGGAAAATAAATTGACCCCCTCCTCTTCGTGGCAGCCTCCCAAATACTGAAATACTGCTGTCATATCCCCCCTAATCCTTCTTTTCTCTAGAATGGCCAAACCCAAATCCTGCGATGGTTCTTCATATGTTTTAGTCTCCGGGCCCTTAATCATCTTAGTTGCTGTTCTCTGCACTTTTTCCAAAGTCTCAACAATTTTTTTGTAATGTGGTGACCAAAATTGGATGCAGGATTCCTGGTTTGGTCTCACTAAGGCTTTATAAAGCAGTAATAATACTTCACATGATTTTGATTCTATGCCTCTGTTTATGCAACCAAGGATTGTATTAACTTTTTTGGCTGCTGCCTGGTTGTATAAACAGACGCATATAATTTTTTTTAAAAAGGGTAAGAGCAGAATCTCTCAGAAGTCCTTGTCTTACAACCATCCATTTAGTAACCATTCAAAGTTACAACAGAACTGAAAAATGTGACTTATGACCATTTTTCACACTTATGACTGTTGCAGCATCCCATGGTCATGGGATCTGTGATGACCCAGAGTGTAACACAAATGTAACAAAGTCCAAAACATAAATAAATGCCTCCAACTTGGCCCCACTGTTCAAAAATTCTCAGTTGGAGATAAAACGTACTCATAAATAGTCTTCAAAAGAAAGCAATACAGTCCGAACTTAATGAGCAGATAGAGGTGAAAATAAAAACCAAAATTACAATGATGAAATTTCCACAACGGAACAGGAGAAGTATTTACCAAGTTCAAGGAGATAACAAAATACAGTCTGTTGGAAGGACGCCAACCAAGATAACCTCAAACCAAAATAAAACACGCTTTGTCTCCAGCGTTTGCCAGAACGCAGGTCCAAACTCTTATACAGTTGTCACAGCTGCAGCCCATGAAGAGGATCAAGGCCCTCTCGTCCTGAGTAGACCACGTCTCTCCCTTATCCTCTCCTCCCTGTGTGCCTAAGGATGGGGAGGGGATGGGCCTGGGTCCTCCTCTGACTGCTCAGCCGGCCCCTGCCCTTCCCCACCCTCCTCCACCACCTCTGGAGCCACACTCCCACTCCCAGTTGGCTGTTCCTCCTCTCCCTTAGGGTCAGTCTCCACCAGGGGCATGACAGGATCAAAATTTGGGCACTTGGCAACTGACATGTACTTATGATGACTGTAATCATGTGATTATCATTTGTAACCTCCCCAGCCATCTTCTGACAAGTAAAGTCAATGACGGAAGCCAGATTTGCTTAACATGCGCATGAATAACTTAACAGTTGCAGTGATTCACTTAGCAACGGTGACAAACTCACTTAACTACCACGTATAACAACCAAAATTTGGGGCTTAGTTGTGGTTGTAAGTCGAGGACTACCTATATTTCTCAACTTCGATAACTTTTGAGATGTGTGGACTTCAACTCTGAGAATTCCCCAGCCAGCCCACTATACTAAAGGAATGACTTTGGGATAGTTTAATCTTCCCCCATTTACCAGCAAAATTGATCAGTAGTTTTACTGTAATAGGAAAGTGGTGGCTCACAAAGTTAAGACACCGGGCTGACAATTGATAGACTCATGTTCAAGACCTCGGTGCTGCTGAAGAATGGGATGGATTCCATCACACCCTCCAGCTCCTGCCCACCCATCATTTCGAAAGCAGCACGAGTAGATCAATGGGTACCACTTTGGCGGGCAAGTTAACAAGGATATGAAAGGAGCGCCCAAGTAGGTGTCCCCTGAGCTACAGTGAAGTGACCATTCAATTCTTTCAAGCTAGAAACACTGGTGCTCCCGACAACCGTAGTAGTAATAATAGCAGTTTTAATATCTAACATGTATTTATCAATCTCAAAAGACAGCTCTTTGTCCAATGCATGAGAATAGATCTTTTTTTCAAAAAACATTTTTATTTTTTTTTGCAATTGGTACTGTACTGTGCAGGGACATATTCACCTTTTGGATTCTCCCCTTGTTGCTTTTTAAAAAACAGTATTTGAGAAAATACTTTCAAATTCTCTATAGTCTTTTCCTGGAAACCCTTTTACTTTGCAGAAAAAAATAAAAATAACCCTGTAACCCTTATGATAAATATGCATGTGTATTTTCACACAGATGTTTGAAAAAATTTGAAGTGATGTTTTCAGTGGATGGGAAAAAATATCACCAAATCAGTGTCAAGGACAGTATATTTACAATGTTAATCTACAGTCCAGGTAAAAAACAACACATTTCCTGCATTTTTTAAGGTGAAAAAAATGCAATTTCAATTTAAAACCTCAAGCATGCATTTGGAATTTAATTGGAAACTACAATTCTTTACTAAAACTATTTACAATGTTATTTATTATTACCACTGTATTTCCCGTTAAAACTATAATCATTAATATAAATTTGTTGATTTGGGAAGGAAAGCTTTTGTTTTAAGCCTTTTTCTAAATCAGGAAAATAGGTTTTTTTTTCAAACAGTGTCTTTAAGTTCTTCCCTAAAATTCTGTTCCAGGATTGCTGATCTAAGCATTCCTTAGATCCTTATTTAGCGAAATATGTAATGACACCTTCGCTTCCATCCATAATGTTTTGAAGTTCTCCATAGGCAGTTTATGAAAGAAAATATTTTTAAAGGGGTGGAATTCAAGGAAAATGATGACCATATGCATAAAGTATTATGTTTAAGTGTTTTATGTAAAATCTTAAATTGGTTTTTTGAACTGAAGGGAAGATGAATAAAATTTCTGCATGATATCTTCTGGAAGAAAGATTCTTAAATTTAAAGCGGGGAGCCTTGCGACCCACAGTTTTCAAATCTCAGATATCCTGTGCTTGATAGTCATTTAGAGTAGATCTTATATGAAAGGGGCCTGCCTGTTTCATGAAAAAAGGTTCCTACAGAGGAAATGTAGCCCCATCTACTATTGACATGTAACCCCAACAAATTTCCTACTCCACTTTGAAAGTCTCTTCAATTATATTGGAGTGCAAATCCAGATGCCTATATCGTTCAGATATTCTGTTCCACCGGTAACAAGTTTTCTTCATTATATGTTAATGCAGAAAATCATATTTAAAATATAAATGGATGGACCTATTGATTTCAGGAATTGTCAACACAAGATAAGAAGATTTGCAATTTCATTTATAACAGAATATTCTTAACGTGGATTAAAATTAAATGATCAGTCACAATTGTATTTATAGAAATATATTTCAGCCTGATCAGTCAATTTAGGAGTAACTCGTAAAGGAATTTAAATTTCACAATTTCTCATTTGTTGGGTTTTCTTTACAGGAACTACACTCGTGGGCTACTACAAAATCCGTGCTGTGGATTATTGGGACAGGCCAGGTCCATTTTCTGTGCCTATGTTCTACAGAGAACTATCTTAAAAAGAAGCAAAAATGTTCATCGGAAGTTATATTAGCTGGTATATCAGAAGTCACATATGGATGATTAAACTGCAAGTTGCAGGTAGCTTTTTATTACAGACAAACCATAACCTTTAAAAGGATGGTTTTCTTGTTCTTAACAAAATTCTTCTCCTTTTGTTCGCTCAGTTTTCTATTCTTCTTCCGCCAATAATATGGAGAGACTCCCAGGTCATTTTTAAGCACTCTCCTGGAATTACATCCAAGAAATTATGAGAACAAAGCAGAGCACTGCTCAACTTTGTTTTCTTCCCTAGACTGGCCTAGTTGACAACAAGAACGTCCAATTATTACCTGGAGTGAAATAATGATAATTTCAAGCTGCAGAATCTGCAGAATTGCACGAAACCAAGATGGATTTGTTAACCTTTCCTTAAAGCTACCACGTGAGTGTGTGCCACTTAGATTTCCATCCACAATATAATGGCCCAGGGATCCCCCACCCTTTGTTCGTGGCCCTGTGCCAGCCAAGGCCTGTTGGGAACCGGGCCGTGCAAGCATCAGGCAAGTGCATGAAGCTGCATTCATGCAAGCAGTATGTGTGAGAAACCACCCCTTTCCCCTCCCCACTAACACCACCACCACTGCCAATCCACAAAACTGAAAAGGTTGGGAACCGGAAAATGGCAACAGGAGATCAAATACATCAAATACTGTAATGTAGACGTCAAATACTGTAATGTTAGGGAGGCTGTAAAGGAGAAACTGATGCAATTATAGCATTGTCCTACTGACCGTAATACAGCTAATATATTAACAAAGCCTGTACCTGTGGACAAACACCAGGAATATGTTAAAGCATTTGGATTATCAGCTGTTCAGATTTAAATGGGAGGAGTGTTAAGGTAATGAAGATTTAAGAGCTGACCACCTGCTGTAAGGCTGCTATAAATGCTGATGCAATGAGAATGAGTCAGCAGGGCTACTGCCAATTTAAAATTGAGGATGGGTCAGCAGGGTTATTGCCACTTTAACAAGCTGTCTATATAAGGGCGGCCATGAGAGGGCGTTTTGCCATTGTAGTTCTCCATATAGAGTTCAAGATTGATTGATTGCCAGATATTTGCCTAACACGTGTATGTATGTATATAGCAGTCTTGTATATAAACTATTGTTAAAAGACGAAGCCTCTGTGTGCCGTGTTTTGCTCCTGGGTTGTCTCACAATAATAGTCACGCTGCAAACACTCTGACAATCGCTGTCATGGTGGGTTCATAGGAGAACATGAGTACTTATTCCCACAATGCAGTTCAGCTCAAAGAAGAGCTCCATCTTGAGCTTCTACTCAAGCCTTGGAATAAGGAAGTTTCCTCTGCCTCACCCACTTCATTCTTTTGTTCAAACTTGGCATAATTCAAACACATCACACCCTCACTTTTTTGCAACATAAGGCAGGAAGTAGAAGGAAAGAGTGGAAGGCAGCAGAAACTATGAACAGCCCAGCTTGAATACTTATGTAAGGAGAAACGTCCCTGTGAAGCTTGTTTTAAACAAGGATAACTTTAGCACAGGGATTGTATTTTCAATAAATATTTGTTTACCTGAAAAAGTTTACTTAGAAATGGGTGAGGCAACATATTCCGATTTTCCTGTCAGAATATTTTAAGAATGCCTTCCTAGAAAATGGATGCCATTCCAATAAATAAAGTGTGTTCAAAAAAGTCAAGGTGATGACTACAATAATGTGATCAAAGCTTTTGCATGTACATTGCAGAGCTTTGATTGCACTGTAATCATCATTATGAGCCACGGTGGCGCAGTGATTAGAGTACAGTACTGCAGACTACTTCTGCTGCCTGCTGGTTGCCTGTAATTTGGCAGTTCAAATCTCACCAGGCTCAAAGTTGACTCGGCTTTCCATCCTTCCGAGGTGGGTAAAATGATGACCCAGATTGTTGGGGGCAATATGCTGACTCTTAGAGTCAGCATAGAGTATATAAAATTGCTATTGCTTTTGGTATCATCTTGATTTTTTTGACCATGCCCTGCCACGATCATGGTTACCATCTTGGGTTTTTGACCACACCTGTGAATGTCCTTGAATTGTGCTCCACAGTATCAGCTTTATAGCTTAGAGATCTTCGACTAGGGCTAAAACTCTGAGTAGTACTGTGTTGAGACCATAAGCAAGGTGAGAAGTTTGAATCAGGCAATCTCAATTCAAATTTCATCCCAGTTACAAGCCTAATAGGTTTTCTTAAGTGACCCACTGCCAAATGGGTTTGTAAAGATTGCTAATTCTTTAAAAAAAATGCGGAAAAAAATTACTAATTTTTTGGTCATGGTGGGGAACAAAAGAAAGTCCAGAATTAAAGGCATCAGTCCAATAGACGTTTTTAACTTATATTTGAATATGTTAAGAAGAAACAGTGATGGTGCTCAATTTTTTTTTTGCACCTGCCAAGCATCCAAGGTTTGAAAGTTCAGAAATAACCTTTGCCTTCATTGGCAAAAAGATTTTTCATTTTGATTGTAGGAATTCAAATGTTCAGCTTTAATACTAAATGTAATTTTTTACTTAAATAAAGATTTTCTGTAAAAACAAAGTTGTATATATGCCTATATGGAAGTAATTGGGGATTTGCATGGCCTGGGCACGTTTTAGTTGAGGAAGTTATATCATCCAATTCTACTTCAGGCATGCTTGTTATACATAGAGCTTCAACCTGTTCCTGCCGTGACAAGTACACAAATCTTGTATTTTAAGTCAGCATCATTTCAAGCATGAAATGCTCAAGGAAGTGTTAAGCAGGAAAGTGGAGGTTTCTATACAACCACAAACAACCACAAGTTGTTTATACGTAGGAGTGCAGTCCTTTCCACTGTTTCTCAGGCAACCTCAGAATGGCTTCATTTGATGAATACAAAATAATAACAGTTTGCATATCTCAAATGGTCATCACTGGTTAAATAAGCCAGCCTACCTTCTTCATATCCTTATGTCTGAGTACAAGCCCAGTGGTTTTCATCGGAGAACGATTCCTATGTTTAGAGGATAGTCATTAAGTAATTAACAAGTCCATAAGGGTACAACAGGCTGGGCATTATGAAAACCTACCCCAATGAACTGAATATCTGAGTCTTCCCCTTCTCTGATATGGAAGATTTGGTGTTTTTCTCATCTTGCCTACCCATGCTATGCAAGCTAGTTTATGACTATTAAAATTATTTCAAAATCTCTTCTGAAGCCACAGTTGTGAATTTAGGCAGAAGGGCGGGGGGGGGGGGAGAAGACATTTCTGTTGACAAGAATGGTTAGATAGTGTGATTGACGTAGTGGGCGTGAATTTGGGCAGACTTGGGGACTTACTGGAGGATGGGGGGCCTGGCATGCTATGGTCCATGGGGGCGCGAAGAGCCAGATATCACTTAGTGACTGAGCAACAACAGAAATAGACAAGAAAGGTTCACAATGAGGTTTATTCATTCAAATAGATTATTCTCCTTATTCATACCATTGCTAATTCTTACATACAGTAGTTATAAATTACATTGCAGCATTAGAAAGACAATGCTTGTGACAATTTTTGTCCATACTTCCAAGACACTATACCAACAGGAATTGAAGAAAATGTTCCAAGGAATAAAGAGAAGGAGGAACTGCCTATTGTAAATAAGATGTGCTTTGACATCATCCATAAACTATGCCCTGCACATGTAGGACGTAAAATGGTTAATCTGTGAACAGCTGAGGGATTTGGAAATGGTGATAGGGAAGTTATACTTTTAAGGATCTTAATTTAAGCATGAGCTAATGAATGAAAGCAATGCCCCTTTTGACCAACCTCCAAAAACAAAAACAAAAAAACATAATTCAAACTTATAAAATAAATGTCTCCTTTGTCGAACATAATTTCCAAATCCTGCTGAGAAATTTGAGCCACGATACCAGATAATTTGCTAAATAATTAGACAAGCGCAGTAAGGAGTAAAGCTGAAGCCAGAACTGAAGAACCACCAATTGCTAAGAAAAACGTCATCTGTTGACTAAAACACACAAACAAGAAAGCCATGCTGTTCTCTTTCCTTGGTAAGCAGATACAGTGCGTGGTCTGCAGGATCTTTATTGAGAAGCTTCCTCAATTCTATATCTCTAGCAGAACAGGATATTGGAGATTGTCCATTTTGGGTGGAACTACACAAAGAATAGTGGAGGCCCCATAGAAAGCCTCCCTTTGCAATATCTAGGTTAATGTATTCTGTGAACTACAATTTTGAAATAGTTTGTCGTTCCAAATATAACTCTTGTGTATAATCCAAAGATGTTTTCAAAAGGCAACTGGACCTTCTTGTTTTGCTCAAAAACAACAACAACCTCCAGTTGCTTTTTGAAAGAAAGCACCTTTGGGACAACTATGACTTAGATGACTGAGAATCTCCATAAACATCTTGTGTATAACTGGTGCTTCTCTATTTAAATTAATAAGAATTAATAATGGAATTAATGCAGAAAAAGAAAAACTTGGCATAGGATTTTGAGAAAAGTTTGCAGTAGGAAAATTACATTCATAAGGCCTGTATCTTGCTGAAGGATTCAGTGCCATACTAGATAAGTATTTGCCCAAGAGAGGTTAAATTAAAATTAAAAGATAATTGAAAAAGGTCTAGTTTTTAAACTGATGCATCAGTTTATGCAAGAGTTCATACGAGAAATAATGTGCTGTATCCTTGAGCCAGTTTTCTTTCAAAAGTCTAAATACTAGAAATTAGCACTTAAAAGTGCTTTGGGGGGGAAATGATTTAAAGAATTTGTGAGGAACACGTTTGAGATGTTTACATTAGGCCTTTTACTCCATCTCTGGACTGGAGGAGTTTCGATTTAACAAGCCCCTGTGGAGACAAACAAAATAAACACCCTTTAGTGCCTGTAATGCAACAAAAAGTTGTTCAGATCATTTATTTACTTATTTCTATACATGAGAATTCCACAAGGCATTTTTTACATTCCTTATTTTTATCTATAGGAGAATCAATAAATACTACATCTGGGGTTCAGGCCATAAAATTAACTGGCAATAGCACAACTTTAATTCTGAAGTAGATTTAGTTTTATCTAAGAGATTCATTGCTAGATAAGATGACTGCAATCTCAAGCTTGAGACAGCTTTTTAAAAAATTCATAATTGCGATTGAACTAAATGTGGAAGGCTTTCTATATATAGTCTTCGCAGAAGCATTTTTATCATCTGTTGTTAGAGACCTTGGCTGAATCATCATGCTGTGGTGTGGTTTATTTAACCATAATTTATTAAACCACAATTTCTTAGATCCTATAGTGTAAGGTTCACACAACATGCCAAGCCAAACCAATTAAACAATATTATGAGGGGTCTTTGGTGACATTATCAGTGCTAACATTATGGTTTGGTGCAATTGTATCGATCATGCACCAGGAATTCTCATGATCTCAGAATCTGATGCCAGGGCTAGAATTGCCTAGAGCAGTGATGGTGAAGCTTTTCGGCATCGAGTGCCCAAACTGGAATGTGCATATATGGAGCTCCAGAAAACCGAAGACCAGCTGGCTGGGGCGCGCATGCCTGTTTTTTGGCCATTTGGGGGGCCATTCTCAGGCCATTTTTTGACCCATTTTTGGTCATTTTGGGGTCGTTTTTGGGCGTTTTCAGGCTGTTTTTTCAGGCTGTTTTTTCAGGCTGTTTTTGGCATGACAAACGGCTCGAAAAAGCCCCCAAAACGGCTCAAAATGGCCAAAAAACAGGCCATTTTTCAGACTGTTTTCCAGTGCTCCAGCACCCACCAGAAGAGCAGCTGGCGATGGTGCACATGCCTACTGAGAAGCCTCTGCATGCCACCTCTGGCACGCGGGCCATAGGTTCACCATCACGGGCCTAGACTGAAACAGCTTTCCCACATGCTTCCTTTCCATAGTCTATACCAAATTCGGTCTTTTGATAGATCAGTGCCCCGTGTTGCCCCACAGAAGTCAAATTCATGACTGGAGCCATAGGGCCTTTCCACATACCTGACTGTAGCACAGGCTGGAACAGGCCAGACATGCAGATTTCCTCCTGTTTCTGCTGCACGATTTTCTGAATGACAGGGGGAAGGCCCCGAGGGTTGCGGGAGAAAACAATGGCGTATCCATCATCACAGGACCCATCCTCCTTCACAGTGCGGCAAGCATAGGTGATGGCATAGTTATCATAATCTGTGTCAATCACCCAGTAATTATCACCTGGAATAAAAAAATCCAGTGTACATAATGAGTTCTGTTAACTATTGATTGTGTCAGAAACGAAAGAATCAGTATTAATTCAGGGACCCTATGTCCTTCCTGCATGTTTTTGTTCACACACACAAAAAAATCAGAATTTTGAAAAACCTTCCCGGGAGCGTAGGGCATAGACCTTGAAAAGACAAAGAGAACAGCTAACTACCCAGATTTGTCATTTGAGGGATTAATATCTTAATGTCTTCAAGTTGTTGCTCATCTTTCTTAACAAAGATAGAAAGCAGCAACAAGGAGAGAAGAAAAAGAAGTAGAGCGACATAATTTTTCTTGCTAGAAAATATGACAGTGTAGGTTTTCCCACCATTACTAAGATGTTTTTCAAGTCACGATGTCCGCCATTTGAAATGCACTCTAAAGCAGGGCTTCCTAATCTTGGCAACTTTAAGATGTGTAGACTTCAACTTCCAGAATTCCCCATCTAGCTGGGGAATTTTGGGAATTAAACTCCACATGTCTTAAAATTGCCAAAGTTTGGAAACCTCTAAATTTAATCTGCCTCATCACCAAGTTTCATTCTTAGTGGATTGTGTGACTTTGCTTTGAATTTAAACTGAATTTATTTTAGAATGTTCTTCTGGCATTACAGAAAGGAATCAGAAGTTTTTTAGAATTAGGACATAATTTTCTTTCTTACTGAAGCCATCTTGAATATTTTTTAAATAAAACAATGAGTCATACAATCAACAATAAATAGAGGGATATGCATACAAAGGATTAAGATAATGCCAGTAAGACTGCAAACACTCAAATGGATATATATGTGGAGATTCTCAGTCATCCAGATCATAGGTGTCTCAAAAGTGCTTCTTCTTCTTCAAGGGACTTCCGGTTTGAGCTTCGGTGACAGACCGAAACCTCGTCTCTCCGAGGCTTCGATCCGTGCTTGCCGCTGGAGCGCCCCGAGCTGGCTGATTTTGGGGCTAAGCCACCCCATAGAGGTGGTGAAGAGGGGGGAGACTGCCTGCAGGGTTGAGGAGAGCCGCATCTCTCCTCCCCAGCTGGCCATTACTCCCTTTCCCGAAAGCGGTTGCAGCGGTGGTCAGAAATGGCCACCACAAAGAAGAATTCAACCGGAAAAGAATGTGCAGGAGGAAGATAAGAAGAGAAAGTTTTGGTTGACCGGGTCAAACAGCAAAAGCAACAAATAAGGTACCCTGGAATTTAAACTTAACAACATTGTTCCCAAAGAAGATTTTGAAGCTGCGAAGGAGAGAGAGAAGGGAAAGGATTAGGGTTTTTTTCTTCCCTTCCTTACACTGACAGCTAATAGCTTAAGCAAGAAATTGAAAAAAAAATCCACTTTGACATTAATAGGCATCTAAGCTGAAAATAAAAGTCAAAGGGATAATAAAGATTTCTTGACATTTAAAAGTTTTTAAAAGCTGGAAAGGAGAAAAAAAGAATAGAAAGGATCTGGAAAAATGGAGGAGACTGCCTGGAATTAAGGAATGGAACTGTAATTAAAAGGAACTTACAGTGAAATTTTAACAAGATTCCTCAAAAATACATTTTAATGGAAACTTGGTAACAAAATAATAGAACCCAGGAAGAGAAACTGGAAAAAAAAGCAAGTAGAAACAGCCTTGGATTATTTGGATTACTTGGTGATTTTTGGTTTTTGCATCTAGATGACTAAAATTAACTGGGTGGTTGTTTAAAAGTTTTTAAAATGGTATCACTCTTAGAAGAACTGAAAATGGAACTTTAAAAATGGAAAGAAGATGCAGAAGAAGGAGAAGTTCTTTTGGCTTCGTGTTTCAATTCTTAGAAATGGAGACCTGGAACTATGAGAAGCAACAAGAAACGCTTGCAGAACAAGAAGATTGGGACAAAGAAGAAGCCATCTTTAATGATCAAATAATTTTAAGTGGGGGGAAGAAAAGGGGGAAAAGAGAGTGAAAGGTTTAAGATTAGAAAAAACAACCAAAAAGAAGAAGAACAATTTGAAAGATAAGTATAATATTAGAAAGCAACAGAAGAGGGGATTACAGATGAGAGAGTTAGAAGTAGAGAGACGAGGGGGTAAAAAGAGGAGGGAGAAGAAGAGGGGGAAGAAGGCAAGGAAAAGAAGTTGTAAAAGACATAAACAAGAAATGGAGAAACAGGGAAAAGATATAAGGATTGTAACCATAAGTTTGTTTAGAGATAATGGGTGAAAATTTAATTGTAAAAGGGATTCTGCAAAGGTACGTAAGATAGCTTTGTTATATTACAAATAGAAATAACTTTAGAAAATATGATGATGGATAAAATATTTATTGTAATGCAGTGGGATGTATGCTAATAAATAAATGAATTTAAATGATTGAGAGAATTAAAAGGGAACATTTTTAATTATTAGTAATGATTTATAAAAATATAAGTGAGAAATATGGGGAAAAAAGAATTAACTATGGAAAGTTTATAAGTCTTCCCAAGGAAGTATGATATTCAATTGAAAAGAAATGTGAAAGATGTTAAGATTTTAATGCATATTAATGATAGAATTGAATTGGAATGGAATGTGTTTTATTTACATATATATATATAATTTTTTCTTTATAAGAATATAGTGTCTATTTTAAGAATGTACCAAGCAGAATTCGATTGGAAGTTATGTATTATATTGAATGCTATAATCTTAAAGCTATACATTGAAGCTTAAATAAGAGCTTGAATGGATAAAATTAAAGGATATAAAGGTGTCATACTCTTAATTGGTAACTACAGGGAAAATTTTGCTTAATAAGAAAAGATAATGTGAAATTGTAACAGGACTGACAAAAGTACAAATATAATGATTTGAATTGAGATAATTAAAACAAAGTTGAGAAAAATGGTAATAAGATATGGAATAGAATATAAAAATGAGCATGAAATTGAGTTTTGTGTCTGTATGAAGAAGTGATAACCTGGGACCATGCTATTTTCAAAAAAGATGTTTTATTTGTATTTTGTTTTTGTGAAAACCCAAATAAAATTTTCAAAAACAAAAAAAAGTGCTTCTTCAAAAGGCAACTGGATTGGTTTATCCTTGAGGAAGAAGAACCTCAAGGAAAAAAATGTTCTTCCTCAAGGAAAAAACAGTCAAGTTGCCTTTTGAAAAAGCACCTTGGAGTCTCAAATGGATATAATTTTGGATTTTAAGCACCATTTCAGAATATTCTGATATATGTAAGATGACATGAATGTATGGCACATAGTTTTTCCCATACATTCTTGGCCATAAACTTAGAGGAAAAGCAAAAAAAATAAATGGCTGGAAACAGGTAGCGTAGGGATGCCTAAAATTATGCACAACATAGTGAAATTAAATAGAAGTGTCTCTTCCTCTCTCATTCTGGAGTCATCTAATGAAACAGTGAGAAATTCAGAACTTCCTTTTTTTCTCTCTCTTTGCAACACCTAATTGAACTATAGAATTCTCTACCAGAAGGTAAAATAATAGTCATTAAAGATATGACATGTTAATGGCATACAATGCAGTCAATGTGTTTGACCTGTTAATGGCATATACAATGCAATCAAATGTATTTACTCCATTGTCAGAGATAATAATGTCCTTTTCTAGGTGAGAAATGATATAAATAACTTGATGATTAGGCAAGATAGATTGTAAAAAGAAGAGAAATAAATAAATTTATAATTGTACCAATAACTATTGTAAAGAAAATTGGAAACAACTCCTTGGTACCTTTTTTTTTAATTTTCTATTTTTCTTTTTATTTCTTTCACTGTTAGCTTTCTCTTTGATTTCTCCTTTTTCTTTCTTACTTTATATTGGCTTGTGTTAGTTTTTAACTTCACTTTAAAAAGTTTGAATGACAATTATTTTTAAAAAGATAGGTAGGAAAATGATGTTGCGCTCATGCTCTGCTTAAAAACTGAAAGGAAAAAAAACTGACCTCCACTTGACAAATAGCTTGCCAGGCCTTGGTAATTCATGAACATTTTGCCTGGTGTGGTGGGGTCAGGTACCGAATATTGAGCAGCCATATCGGCACAAATCATCCAGAATCTGAAACAAAAAGATACCAAAATTAAATTTTTCCTATGTAGCTAACATTTTGCTCTTTTGCCTGGAATATACTATGCTTGCATCCTGTCCTGATGCCAGTACAGTACTGTTTATTACAGTAAATACATACTGGAGAATTCAGGAGTTGAAGTCCACACGCCTTAAACTTTCTGAGATTTAGAAAGACTGGTTTATTAAGATGATAGCTCCAAGCCATATACCATGTCATGCCAAGTACAACTTGCTTGTCTCACATCTGCTCTGCATTAGTTGTTCCTTGTTCTTCATGCAACTTGTACAACAAACTGAGAGTCTACATTTCCACAAAAATGCTAAATTTTGCAATTTTTAATCTTGGTTGGGATTGTTGTGGCTTAGTTAGTATGACGCATAAAACCTAAGTTATTCTGTGATTTTCTGGTTTGTCATATTGAGTAAATTCAGGAAGCACTGAAATGAACCACCGCAGTTGTTAAATTAGTAACACAATTGTTCAACGAATCTGGCCTACCCATTGATTTTGCTTGCCAGAAGGTTGCTAAAGGTGATCACATGACCCCAGGACAATGGAACCTGACTAAGTAGGAGTCAGTTGCCAAGCATCTGAATTTTGATCATGTGACCATGGGGATGCTGCAACAGTCATAAGTGTGAAAAATGGTTCATAAGTCACTTTTTTCAGTGCCGCTTTAACTTTGAGTGGTCCCTTTTTTGAGTGAAACTGTTGTATGTTGAAGACTACCTAGATTAGTGACAACAGACAACCGAATTGACACACACTAATCACTCCTAGATGATCTAAACCAGGGGTGTCCAACCTTGGCAACTTTAAGACTTGTGGACTTCAACTCCCAGAATTCCTCAGCCAGCTTTGCTGGCTGAGGAATTCTGGGAGTTGAAGTCCACAAGTCTTAAAGTTGCCAAGGTTGGACACCCCTGTTCTAAACATATAGTGTAATTTTCAGCAACTGTAACTTGGTGCCCTCTATAATATCCTTTGGATTTACAATTCCCAACACCGTTGATGGTTAACTCTGCAGTTTAAGACTTTGATCACCAAATCGTCTGGAAGACCTCATTTTACTTATTTGCAGTCTTCACAATGCCTGAATTCACATATTGTGTGGTTAAGGCACCAGGTGGAAAACAGGAGACCCATCCTCACCCCCCCACACACAACCCCGCACCTCGAGGCATAAAAAGCTTGCTGGGTGACTTTGGGCCAGTCACTCACTCTCCATCCAACTCACCTCGCAGGGTTGTTATTGTGGGGAAAACAGAAGAAGGAAGGAGTACTAGGCATATTTGCCACCTTGAGTTATTTATTAAAAAAAACAGTAAATAAGGATAAGAATCCGATGAATAAATAAATAAATAATAACATAGGTTGCTTAACCTAAGAACCGCGGTGGCACAATGGTTAGAATGCAGCATTGCAGGCTACTTCTGCTGACTGCCGGCTGCCAGTTCGAGCATCACCAGGCTCAAGGTTGACTCAGCCTTCCATCCTTCCGAGGTCAGTAAAATGAGGACCCAGATTGTTGGGGGGCAATAGGCTGGCTCTGCAAACCGCTTAGAGAGGTCTGTAAAGCACTGCAAAGCGGTATATAAGTCTGAGTGCTATTGTTATTGCTTGGCTTGCCCCAATCTTGCTGGGTGAAACAAGTCATCGTGATTTGTGAGTCGTGGGTTACTTTTGTGCAAACTCAGTGTTATTCAATGAGCCAGGGCTATATGAGCCAGGGCTTCCACTTCGTGACTTCCACATCAGAGTCCCTGGGCATCTTGATCACAAAAATGTAATTCCGCATAAAACGAACAAGTGCCTAATGATACACAGAAATGCTAGCTATTCATATGCAGCTGCAGCTTACCCAAAAAGCTTCATTCTGCCTTTGGAAGACGCAGTCATAGTCCCATCCTCCTCAATGGTGTATTCAGCTGAGATATTATCCTGTAAAAACAATCCTTCTGGGTCTTTCTTGGCCAGAGCATACCATTTACCTGCATACTAAAATACACACATACAAAAAAAATAGGTAAGGACAGTGAATACATCTTCACAATGAACACTGCACAAGACATGACTAAAGTTAAAGTATTAACTGGATCTGAAGAAAAGATGGAGATACTCTTGCAAACTGATTGCCTATGAGTCCTTAATTTAAACACAGATCTTAAACCGTTGACTAATTTGGATACAGTGAACCCCACTACTCTCTCCTGAATCTGTCTGAATAGTTGGAAGTTGGGTCTAGTGATTAAGGTGCCAGTCTAGAAACCAGGAGACTGAATTCCACTCCTACCTCAGCATAAAAGCCAGTTGGGTGACTTTGGGCCAGTACAACTCTTGGCCCAACACACCTCCCAGGATTGTTGTTGTGGGGACAATAGGAGGAGGGAAGGATATTAGAAATTTGTTTGCTGCCTTGAGTTATTTATAAAAACATATACTTTATAAAGGTAGAATATAAATACATGGAGATTAATAAAAGCTGAAAGCTATTCAAACAGAAGAATCAAGTAACAATCTATTTCTTACAATAAAAATTAGCTGCAGCTAATGAAGGGAATCAGGGCCCTTTTCTCCCCCGTGACCCATGTAACTCATGTTGCTCCCTTATCCGTTCCTCCCTGCGTGCCCTAGGATGAAGAGGGGGCAGACCTGGGTCTTATTCTGAATGCCCAGCTGGACTGTGCCTTCCCCAGTTTCCTCCGCAGCCACTGGAGCAACACTCCCACTCCCTGTCAGCTGCTCGACCTCCCCCTCAGAATCAGATTCCAAGAGGGGCATGACACACATTAAGAAAATCATTGATATAAAGGACCAATTAATAATGGAAACAAACTGTTGAAGAAATACAGTTCTTGTTTTCCTCATGGGAGGTGATCCACCAGACACTGAATTGGGGAATTTGTACCCATATAGATTTATTGAATTATGTCTCCCATCATACCTCACTATTGGCATATGGGTTGGGGCTGCTGAGAATATAATTCAGCAAGAACTGGACAGACACAGATTAACCAATCTGTCATTTATTTACGTGAGACACTTTGTCCCAGTGTTTTGGATTCAATGGCCCAAAGCCCCCCTGCACTTCTTAGGTTTTGCTTGGAAGAGCCTCTGAGTTGACAGCTGCTTCTTTGGGCTGGGAAATTAAATCGAGTCAGGCATACTTAAAACTTAAATAGGAACCACCGAGAAATATTAAAGAGTGTGGAATAGACTGGGAAGTTAATCTGGGTCCAGGCTAACCAAGGAACCATCCCACCCCAATAGGACTGGCCTTCAAAAAAAGGCATGCTGTGGACCTCATCAGTCAAGGAATTTTGACTGGTGAGACCCAGAGGAGAAGAGCCTGGGTCATGGTTCCTTCCCTTTGAAACATTGTACCCTCACCTCCCCAAGGTGAGATCCATACCCACCCTTCTGACCTTCTTTAAGGATCTGAAGACCTGCCAGTTGGCCTGGGGGGGTCCAACAGGGTGCATTACACTGGAATTGGTTGACAGGTTAAGAGAAGACCCCCACCTCTCCTTATGTGTAGCATTCCCTCTTCCTCCTCAACCTTTAATTGTAAATTATTATTGTTATTTATTGTGTAATGTTTTACCGACTTTTAATGTTTGTAAGCCATCCAGAGTTGCCTCAAGGCGAGATAGGCAGCACAAAAATCATGGAGGAATGGAATGGAATGGAATGGAATGGAATGGAGTGGAGTGGAGTGGAGTGGAGTGGAGGAGTGAGTGAATAAATGAATGAATAATTTTCAAAAAAACAACACAACCAAACAACCAAGAGAAAGCAATGTGACACTGCTCTCATATTATTGTCAAAAAAAAACCCAATATGGACCCTGACTGCTATGAAATCAGCAAGAGTAGAGCTGGATTTGAAGGAGATTTTAGGTTGTTTTGCCTGCCTTGGTGATCACTCTCCTTCCTAAATTAGCTGCAGGAGGGGCATGAAACAGATACAGCAGATCATTTCTCACCCCATCCCAGATACTGTACAGCATACGTATTTCCTGAGCCAAAACTATAAAACGAAGAGGAATAAGACTGACTTCCAAATACTGCGGGTTCCCAGGAGCAAAGTAAGTTGAGATTTAAAAAAACAAAATCAAAACTGACTCTGCTAAGAGTGACACATTTTAGACACCAATGTCCTACCTGTCAATGAATACTTCAGCTTCAACCATAACAACACAAGAGCACACAATAGATACAAACTCAAAGTTAACCGCACCAAACTTGATTGCAGGAAATATGACTTCAGCAATAGAGTGGTCAATGTCTGGAATACTCTACCCGACTCTGTAGTTTCTTCCCCAAACCCCAAAAACTTTAACCTTAGACTGTCTACTATTGACCTCACCCCTTTCCTAAGAGGTCTGTAGGGGCGTGCATAAGCGCACCAACGTGCCTACCGTCCCTGTCCTATTGTTTCTCTTATTCTTCTTTTATTTTTCTTATATTTCATGTATTCACAACTATGTATACACTTATACTTATTATCTTGTAAACAATTGGCAAATCAAATAAATAAATAAATAAATAAACAAGTCCGGTTCATGCACACAAAGTTATGTGGACTTCAACTAATGATTTTAATTCAATCCACATGCTCTTTGCCCTTGATATTAGAAAGTGTTCGTAGTTACCCGTTTGGGGTCAAAGTCTTCCTTCACAGTAAATGAATCCACCACACATGAAGTCTGTCCCATGCAATCATTAATCATGAAGATCAGGGTCATCAGGAGGGTGTAGTGATTGTATTTCATTCTGTAAAAGCAACAGAATTCAGCCCAGATTAAAAAGACAGCTATATCCACCATAATGTCTCATTTTTATTTACTTGGTTACCGGCATTCATCTTCTAGTACAGAGGTCTCCAAACTTGGCAACTTTAAGACTTGTGGATTTCAACTCCCAGAATTCTCCAGCCAGCTGATCAAATCCTAACCCTAACCCAGCTGGCTGGATAATTCTGGAGTTGAAGTCCACAAGTCTTAAAGTTGCCAAGTTTGGGGACCCCTGTTCTAGTATTTCACTACTAAAGATTCTTCCCTCACTTTGAGTTCAAAGTCAGGGCATACATTCCTACTACAAGTAATCTCTGAGATATGGTCACAAGTGAATAAACTGGAGTTGAATCTGAGGTCAAGTCACAGAACAAGATGGGCATTAAGCAACTCAAAAGGCCAAATAATTAGACTGAGTGTTCCTAACTAATGACCCAATTAAAGAACCTTTCAATCAATCCCTCTAGCTCAGACTTTCAAAACATTTTGGGAGGGTTGCCCTTGAAGGGATATGATAATAACCACAATAAAACCAAAAGAAAAAAAAGGCAAAGTCAGCACAAAATTGTGACTGTGAGAAGGGCAAATGCAATATTTAATATAAAGGGAAATTAAAGCCTGATTGAAGAAAGACTATATTAGCTCAATTAATATGATAAATTGATTATTAATTAATAATTATCTATGCATGTAATAATGTCCCCCTTGGGCCACATTCAATAGTATAACATGGCAGCAACTTTCAGGGGGTATACCCTATATATTTCTGGTTATTCAGCTCAACTTGATTGCAAGAACTATGATGAAAATGATTGAGGGGCTATAATGAGAGGGCTATATTTTTTAGGGCTATAATGAGAGAACAAAGCCTTTTTAGGGCTATAATGAGACCTTGTAAATCATAGGTTGTCCTAAACATACCTCTGACATTAATTACTTCCCCTTGTGGTGGAATACTTCACCTGGACCATTAACATCCCCCCCCCAACTTTCCATATGCATACATTAAATATGCACTGATAGAGTAAATCCTTTTGCCATTGTCCATGCTCTTCTCTTACAGTTCCCCTTTGAATAATTTTATGGCTGCAATCTTATTCTTTCTTTTGTATCCATTGAAGCTTTTTCTAACTTAGCTTTTCCAAAGAGGCCTGCTACCCTCTACCATCCCAGAATTGTAATTGTTGAGATTGATGGTTGCTGAAATACCAGCGTAGAGAATTGCTTGAATGCAAAAGACAGCAGGTTATTATCTCCCCAGTTAATATCTGCTTATGATCACAGATGTCATTTATCTTTTGGGCTTTCTAAAGCAAAATGGTGCCAGTCTTCCCTGGATCTGATTAATTTACACCTGCTTCCAAATCACCTGTTCCTTTCTCCAATGTGGTTGTTTCCGACACCTTCGCAGCCTATTCACTCAAAAGACAACTCTGAGATTTTAAAACTCACCGTTAATCAATATTCATTGTCTCAAGAGTTAAAACAAAACAGCGAGAAAAGGCCTGTTTTTCAAAAGACCTGTTGAACCACAGCACTTCAAACTGATGGAGAGGGATCGCTTGTCAAATGCAACGTCTTGCAAAATTATCAGTCCTGTGCATCTCAAACTACTAATTAGCTAATTACTTATGAATCTAGATCAGGAAGTGTACCATATTGCAATCAACATTTGGGATGCTCTCTTTTAAGTGATTCTCAGAGGGCTCCATTAAACTAGATAAGGTATCACATAACTTTTCTTGGGTTGCCTCTGACTTTTTGCAATGGTTTATTGAAAATGAGAATAGCAGTGCCTTTTGGTTGGTTTTGATCTCTGAGCAAGGTCTAGTTTCTGGCCCTCCTAGTTGCAAAGACTAAATGTGTGTGTTTTCTTGTGTTATGTGATGTTGTGAAGTAACAAATCAATCAGTCTGCCCCGCTGAAAGCCTACTTTACACATAAGACACAATGTTCTTAAATCTATTGTCCAAATGGGGGAGAATTCACACACAGCTCTCCCAAAACTAGAGTTCCTATATGTTGCTTCAAATGATAAAGTTTTTTTTAAAAAAGATTTTAGTTCTCTCACAACTGAAACTTTACAGAAAGCAAAATCTAAAGCCTCACTTCAGTTGTTATCTAAACCAGCGGTTGCCAATCGGTGGGCCGTGGCCCACTGGTGGTCCACAAGAAAATTTTGGTGGTCCACAGAGAAATGTCACCCCCAGAGCACCCCCCAAAGCAATTGATCCAGGCTGCGCAGGAACACAAGGCTGCACCGCCCACATGGCCCACAGAATGTGGCTGCCTTGGAGGGGGTGGGGGTGTGTGAGGGACCTCTGTGTGTGTGTGAGAGAGAGAGAGAGAGAGGGAGAGAGAGAGGGAGAGAGAGAGAACATCACCACCAGCCCTCCGAGGTTAGATCAGATCTCTCTCTCTCTCCCTCCCACTGAGAATGGAGCTGAAAAGCAGGTTAGGAATGTGGCTGTGGGGGGTGGGGGGTGAGGGACCACTCTGTGTGTGTGTGTGTGAGAGAGAGAGACAGAGACAGAGACAGAGACAGAGAGACAGAGAGAGATCTAACCTTGGAGGGCTGGTGGTGATGTTCTCTCTCTCTCTCTCTCTCTCTCCAACATCAGCAAGCCACCCCATCAGTCAAAATTCATATTAGTGGTCCGTGAGATTTAAAATTATAAGTTTGGTGGTCCCTGAGGTCCAAAAGGTTGGCAACCCCTGATCTAGACTACAACATGCAATCTCCTTCTTTAGATGTTACCACCAGTATTACAGTAACTCCCAGCAGACTTTCCATCTATCCAGTCTTGAAAACATTTAGGATTGCAAAATAATATGACGTCCTCCGGATCAATGTTTCCAACTTTGAGATGTCTGGACTTCAACTCCCGGCATTCCTTAGCCAGCATACTGGCTGGGGAATTCTGGGAGTTTGCCTATACAACTTAAAGTTGCCAAGGTTGAAAAAGCCCATTCAGCAAGGGTCAAGGTGATGATATAAGCAGATGGTGGCTTCTTACCCAACAATTTATTAAAAGCAGAGAATAACCCCTACCTGAACTTGGCTAATCTTGAAAAAGTTAAGCAGGCTCAGAGCTAATTAATAGCTGGATGTGAGACTGCTAGGAAATTTGAGGTCTGTAGGCTAAGAAGATGAAAAAAAAGATAACTTTGAAGAAAGTAATCGAAAACCACTTCTATAATAAGAAACCCTAAGAAACCCCCCCTGGATGTGTTCATAAAATCATCATGAATTGAGCTCATTTTTGAGCTCAACTCATGATTATTATTTTTTTTGGCATAGTAATTCAGTTCCTTTAATATTTTACTGAGACAATCTTGGGCCATCTTGCAAAATTATCAGCACTGTTCATCCCAAACTACTAATTAGCTAATTACTTATGAATCTAGATCAGGAAGTGTACCATATTGCAATCGACATTTGGGATGCTGTCTTATAAATGATTCTCAGAGGGGTCCCTTAAGGTATCATGTAACTTTTCTTGAGTTGCCTCTGACTTTTTGCAATGGTTTATTGAAAATGAGAATAGCAGTGCCTTTTGGTTGGTTTTGATCTCTGAGCAAGGTCTAGTTTCCGGCCCTCCTAGTTGCAAAGACTAAATGTGTGTGTTTTCTCATGTTATGTGATGTTGTGAAGTAATAAATCAAACAGTCTGCCCTGCTGAAAGCCTACTTGACACATAAGATGCAATGTTCTTAAATCTATTGTCCAAATGGGGGAGAATTCACACACAGCTTTCCCAAAACTAGAGTTCCTATATGTTGCACACTGGAAGTCCTGACTCTATCTGCAGTATTTATCTGCTTAGAATGAACTGATTTAAGCTGGCGAGATCTTTCTTTTCTAATAAGGTTTGACGTCTTTGTTATCCCCAGAATAGCTGAAAACCTTCATGGGCCTACATATGTTCTAGGCCTAACTCATGAAACAGAGAACAAAACTCTTTTAGGCATTTATCCATCAATCCAGCTATCTGATCCCTGTCTCATGAAAGCAATAAAGAGAGACCTCTTTAAGATTACATTAATATCTGCTAACAAGGAACATGGCATTTCTTTCAAATAACTGAATAAGCAAACAAAAACAGACTTTCTAAACAAACTTTCTGAAAAACCTACCTTGATATCTTGTTGGAGCTTCTCAAATTCATTGCAAATAATTCTGGCTCTTGTAGCACTATAGATGACTCGGCTGTTCCTTGCCTTTAAATAAGGAAGCTTGCAAAGACTCTAATTGGATGTTTATCTTTTGAATCTGAATAAGGTGCTTAACTGTGAATTATCCATTATGTAAAAACCACCATCTGTAATCTTTGTACTGGACTGTCCACCTTCAATTCTCAATCCACGCATCTTTTACGTAACAGAAGATACCATCCCAACCCCAAAACCTTTAGAACCAAAAAAATATTTGTCATTTCAGCCTTTATGAAACATTCAGCCAGTTAAATGTGCAGAAGTCAATTTTAAAACTGCACCACAAGATCTGGGTTAGGTTAAACATATTTTTTCCAGCTAAGCCCAGGCCAACTTAGCTTTTGCAAAATATTTAATACCAATGAGGTTCTTTATGCCATTTTAATCCCTTCTTGCCAAAAGCAATACAGAAATTCTTTGCTCACAAAAATCTTACCAACCAAGGACAAGAGCGTCTTGTTTTTCTTTTCATAATAGTTTTACTTTCTATTTTCCATATTTTTCTTCTCTTTTGCACCTTTCTGTTCTTCTTTCTATTAATTTGCATTAGATTTTAGTACTCTAATTAAGATCCTGAATAAACATTATATATATTTATTATAATGAATACAGGTAGTCCTCAACTTATGACCACAATTGAGCCCAAAATTTATGCTGCTAAGTGAGAAATTTGTTGAGTGAGTTTTGTCCCACGTTACAACTTTTCTTGTCACATTTGTTAAGTGAATCATGGCACATTGAATCATTGCAGTTGTTAAGTTAGTAACATAGTTGTTAAATGAATCTGACTTCCCCATTGACTTCGCTTGTTCAGATGGTCACAAAAGGTGATCACATGACCTTGGGACACTGCAACCATCATAAATGTGAGTCAGTTGTCAAGCATCCAATCACATGACCACGGGGATGCTGCCATGGTTATAAGTGTGAAAAATGGTCATAAGTCACTTTTTTCAGTGCTCTGTAACTGAAATTTCAAACTGTCACTAAGTGAACAGTTGTAAATTGAGGACTATCTGCATAAGAAATTCATTAGAATCAAATTATCTCAGAGAATAGATTATCCTACATTTATAGCTATTGCTGAGATTTATTGTTACTGCAGACCAAATCTCAACAGGAAACATAATGTTACTTCTTTATAACTGATTATCTTTAGTTAATTGTAGAAATGTAATAAACATCTCCTTATTCTATTCTCCAAAGCTGTTGGAGAAAGGAGATTCACACATGCTCCGTTTAAAAAAAATAAAATCCTGGTAACTTAATTATTCCTCTTTCATTTTCAGTGCCCATACCTAGAAGTAAGAATGGGCTACATAGGACTAAGTTACTCACTGATTATATTCCTTTCACACAGGATCAGCTCATAATGGACAACCAGATCCAGGCAATAGTAGGTCAGAAATGAGATGGACATTTGACAAGCAGGTAAAGTTAAATACTAAATTACTGTAATCCTTTAGGATACCATGTCAAGTGATTGTGGGCTTTATGCCATGGATACTCCTGGTAGTAAACATCCCACAATAAAATACTTTACTTTGCTAATGTTTTTATAAGTGATACCATTGATTGATTTGTATAAATTCATGTTTTCAATCCACTACTAGTTTTAGCCCATTTTCAAAATTTTGTATTGTCTCAGATTAAAATGAGATGTATCTTTTTCTGTTACCTTTTATAACATTTTTGATGTCTGCCCATTTGTAAGTTAAAATAGCAGTAGGGGGAAAGTACGTTTTTTTTTCCATTTAGCTGTGAAATATAACATGGTATTCCAAGCTCTGATTTGATAAAATATAGATTGCTTTGAAAACCAAAGTTAAATTTTTTGCATTTTCAATAAAAATGCTGGCAGTTATAAACTCAGGCGGAATAATCTGGGGATTGATTGAGAATTCTGTAGTTATGAAATAATGGTGCCAGTGTTTAAAAATAGCATTCTTGTAATTTTACACACTTTTTGATGGAGTATTGTTTTGTTATACAATTTTGACTTAAAATTCTTACTTCAATTTTGCATTTGTTTATGTATAACCTCAGGAGAATATTGAACATCTGATCACGTCAGAATTTTGTCTCTTCATGTAATAAGTTGATGGAATGATAACAAGAGCTTTGAGCAACATGCCCTATATAATCATGATAGGGTAAGAAATAAATATATACCGGAATATGCAAAACATGCTTTTCCCCATGTAACTGGTCACAATAAAAATGTTCTTAACCAATTTGTATTTGCTCAGCTTTTGCTATGTACAATATTCTACTGAGTTGTATAAATTTGCCAGTTTTGGAAGGATGAGAATTAAAATACCATTTCTGTGGCATGAAGTACGTCTAGGTGAAAAATAATTTAGGATGCTTCTGAGACCACTAAGTATACTCAAGTTGATCTGCAAGGAATTTACATGTATGACTTCATTGGCTAGTAGTAAGTTGAATTTGCAAATACTTTAATACAGAGGAGAGTACTCTTATCTAAGCAGGTAAAGTTAAATACATTCTAGTCATTCAACAGTTGAAAAACAAAATCATGAGGATATGAAGGTTTTATTGTAATCAAGATTATAGGCATTCACCTTTAATGATTTTCTATGATTCTTGACTCTTGACAAATGTATCTTTTCTTTTATGTACACTTAGAGCATATGCACCAAGACAAATTCTTTGTGTGTCCAATCACACTTGGCCAATAAAGTATTCTATTCTATTCTATTCTATTCTATTCTATTCTATTCTATTCTATTCTATTCTATTCTATTCATTCCATTCCATTCCATTCCATTCCATTCCATTCTATTCTATTCTATTCCATTCCATTCCATTCCATTCCAGTCAAAGGAATCTCACTCCTATCCCACTGCATTTTCTTCACAAAGTGGGTATGATCAAACTGAAATTTGGCTTGCTATATTAACCTGTTGGGGATTTAATGCATGGAGATGTATTAAAAGTTGCCTACAAGAAAAAATGCCTTGTAAAGTTGTCCTTGGGCATAGGATTGACATTGTCCTGTTTTTCTGGGATGTGGTGGGTCTTCAAATTCTTGATACAACTTTTCAATCAGAAATGATACTATAGGAGAAGAGCAGGCTGAGCCCGAGAGAGGAGTCAAGTGTGTCATCAGTCTCAAGTTCCTTCATGCCCACAGGAGATCTAAGTCTATCCCACCTTGAATTCTTATCTACCACCAAATGGATTTGACTGTTAGTAGTTCAGATTCTCGTAGAGAGTGTTGGCATGCAATAAACCTGAACTCATTTGAACTGCCTTGACTCTGGATTTCCTGCACTTGACAGATAGTGGATTAATCGATACACAGCCATCTAGGTTCTTCTGTCTTCATTGCTTGCTGTCTGCAAGAGATTCATAGCAGACAGTCATCCCTTGTAATATCTTATTTGATCCTAGCCTTCCTCAACTGGTCCAAACACTAGGGTCAGGGGCTCACACCATCAGATTTCTAAAATTTCCCAGGGATTGCTTTTTCTTGCTCTTTCTTCCTCTTCACCTCCTGTCTCCCAGGAAGCAAGGTTGAAAAGAGAATTTTGTCCTGTAGAGCAGGGTCACTGGTCCATGGACTGGCACTGGTTTGCAGCATGCCAACAGCTGGGCCACGCATATAAGTGAAGCCCCATCAATGGGATGCACACAAAACCACACCCCCTACTGTCCACAGAAAAGCCTCTCCCTACAGAAGCGGACCCTGGTGGCCAGAAAGTTGGGAGGCATTCCTATAGAGAGTTATGTGGCTTGGATCCAGTGGAAGAGAGAAGAGAATGGGAAAAAAGGAGTGGTAGCAGAAAGGAAAAGTAAACCTCTTGAGGGCATCTTGCCCAAGAACACCTTACCAGAGGTGGTATTCAATAAGTTCTGACCAGTTCTGGAGAACTGGTAACTGTCAAACAGACAACAAATGGTCAAAATTGGGAGCATCCTATCAAATTCTGTACCTGTCAATAGTGGTGTCCCCCAAGGCAGTGTTCTAGGACCAACTCTTTTCATACTCTACATGAATGACCTCTGTGATCATATCAAGAGCAACTGCATCCTCTTCGTTGATGATGTAAAGCTATTCAACACCACAGACAATACTGCTACCCTTCAAAAAGACCTTGACTATGTATCAGAATGGTCAAACAAATGGCAACTTCAAATCTCAACATATAAATGCTCTGTCCTACATATTGGCAAAAAAAATCAGAAAATAAAATACAGGCTGAATAGTCAAGACCTTGTTGATGATCCAAACTCTGTCAAGGACCTTGGAATACTCATCTCAAATGACCTAAGTGCTAGAGCCCACTGTAACTACATAACCAAAAAGGCGTTAAGAGTTGTTAACCTAATCTTACGTAGCTTTTTCTCTGGTAATATTACACTAATAACTAGAGCATATGAAACATTTGCTAGACCAATACTCGAATACAGCTCATCAGTCTGGAACCCACATTACGTATCTGATATTAACACAGTTGAGAAAGTCCAGAAATATTTCACAAGAAGAGTTCTCCACTCCTCTACTCGTTGCAGAATACCTTATGTCACCAGACTCGAAATTCTAGACCTAGAAAACCTAGAACTACGCCGCCTTAGGTCCGATCTAAGTATAGTATATAAAATTATACATTGCAATGTTCTACCTGTCAATGAATACTTCAGCTTCAACCATAACAACACAAGAGCAAACAACAGATACAAACTCAAGGTTAATCGCACCAAACTTGTTGCAGGAAATACAACTTCAGCAACAGAGTGATCTATGTCTGGAATACTCTACCTGACTCTGTGGTTTTTTTCCCCAAACCCCAAAAACTTTAACCTTAGACTGTCTACTGAGGTCTGTAGGGGGCGTACATAAGCGCACCAACGTGCCTACCGTCCCTGTCCTATTGTTTCTTTTATATTTTTTTATCTTTTTATTTTTCTTATATGTATCCATGTATTCATAACTATGTTTTTACTTATACCTATTATCTTGTAAGCAATTGACAAATAAAAACAAATAAATAAATAAAATTTTTGAATAGTTCAGAGAACTGGCAAATACCACCTCTGGCTGGCCCTGCCTCCATCTATTCTCTGCCTCCTGAGTCCCAGCTGATCGGCCAGGTCTTCTTTTGTTGTCCTGCATAGGAGAACGGAGCTGGAAATCAGGTTAGTGGGGTGGGGAGGGAATGGGATTTTGCAGTAACCTTCCCCCAGGAGTGGGGAAGGAATGGAGATTTTACAGTATCCTTCCCCTGCCATGCCCACCAAGCCACACTCACCAAGCCATGCCACACCCACCAAACAACGCCCACAGAACCGTTAGTAAAAAAAAATTGAATCCCACCACTGCACCTAACCTAATCGGCGGCATTTGCCAATGTAGTTAGATATTCTTAAAAGGACCTGTGAGGGGACAGCCTTGATCTACACAGAAGAAAGGAAAACACAGGAGCATTGCCAAATGCATACACTTGATCCAACTCATTTGCAGTCATTGTGTGTTCTGCATCGGATCAGTTAGTTGGGTACCTTATACCTCCTTCCGGGCCATGTCCCCATGGCTCTCCAGAGGGCAATTAAATGACAGCCTACTCACTTATGGATAAGCTAAGCTGAATATGATAACTCTCTTGAAGGTGGATTTAAATAGCTAAAGAAGTTCATACCCCAGGCAGCCAGTCTTTCAATCAGGATCAAATGCTGCTTCAGCTGCGGAAAAAAGGCACATGTCAACAAAAGGTTTTAAGGAGGCCAGTGGAGGCCAGATTTTGAAGTGAAGAAACATGTGATTTGCTGAATTCCCATGGTCTAAAAATGGACAGAGACTTTGTCAAAACTTCCTTTTCTGTTTTAATTAGGGTTATATGTTATCTCAGGGGACATATGATAGCACCATTTCTTTATAAATTAGAGTTAGGTTATAAGACTCTTTACAGCAAGGTTGTCCCACCTTGACAACTTTAAGACTTGTGGACTTCAACTCCCAGAATTCCCCAGTGAGCATGTTGTCCCAAAGGGTTGGGTCTTACTCCACCAGTCCGTAGCAAAATGGCAAAATATTTTGTCCAACTTTTAATGGTTCGTTGAATTAATGTACTGCTTTCCTTAGATTCATTTTAACTTGGTCTTGGTTTTCATTGCATCCTTTTAATGTTTTAAATGTTCATTGCTATGTTTTAGCACTTTCATTTTTAATGGTTGTAAGCTGCCTTAAGTGACAGAACCAGAGATTAGAAATTTAATAAATAAATGCAGAATAATGACATGCTATCTTGGAGAGATGATCTGGGCTGTTAGCTTCAACCATTGAAATCTTTCCTGTTTCCAATTTTACTTTGATTGTTATTTCTGTCTTCCTTTCTCAGCTTACTGCTGTCCCTCAGGCCCAAGGTTTACCCTAAGTGAAAATAGCATTTGGACTGGGCACTTGAATAGCAATTGCACTTAGACTTAATATATAGACTTACATACTGCTCCAAAGTGTTTTTATAGCACTTCTTGCCCCCAACAATATGCTAACACTGTAAATTGTTCTCATTTTATGAACCTCATAAGTTTGGGAGGCCGAATCAACCTTGATCAGACTCCAGACTGTGGGCAGAGTGAGCCTGCAGTACAGCATTCTAATCACTGCTGCATCACCAGGACTCTTTAACCAAGGCATCACAGCAAAACTCACTCTTTTCCAAATGTGAGCAAATAGAGTATAAGGCATTTGGAATTAATATTTGTATAGAGAGACAAAAATCAAACATTTGACATTAAAATAAATAGTGGATAGGAAAATGATTGAGAACACAGTAGAGAATTGTTAGATCGCAGGAAAAAGGAGACTCAAGATCGATGTGATTTCATCTCTTTTATAGCGGCTGCTCGTGGCTCGCGGCTCGCGGCCAATGACGGCCCCTTGAATCTCCCGCCGTCCAAAGGACCAATCCCAAGGTAGTAATACAGGCCAATCAGAGTCAGTTAATTGGACCAATCAGTAGGCAGTATCGGTGGACCAATCAGGAGGCAGGATTACAAGTATGCTAATATAGAACAAGAATGAGCCTCAACCACAAATGTAAACTATTTAATATAAATTAGGGAGAAAGAAAATCATCTCGCTGGACAAATATATATCGATGGATATGACTGAACTTGATCTCAGGAT
The DNA here is from genome assembly GCF_049901735.1 of Notechis scutatus. NCBI lineage: Eukaryota > Metazoa > Chordata > Lepidosauria > Squamata > Elapidae > Notechis > Notechis scutatus. Next base: position 174,599,675 of record NC_142010.1, read on the forward strand.
GACAGCAATTGTCTCAATCCATTTGTCAGAACCCACCGATTTATCAAATGCGAACTTAAAATAATGCATTGGCCATGTTTGTTGGATGGACTACCAAGATAAATGTTAATATTGTTATTTGATCAATCAATAATATTAGGATCATGTACAGACTATGGGATATGGTTTGGAAACCAGCTTCAAAATTTGGGAATTGTCCCAACTCAATTTGGTCTCAGTCCTCAGTCTTCCAGATTTAAAGTGCAATTTGAAGCTTCGTGCTTCCCATTATCTAGTATAGGAAAAACCCAATTTTATCTTTCATGTAAAAGAAGAAGAAAAAAATACAGCTAATGCTTGACTTACGACGACAATTGAGCCCAAAATTTCTATTGCTAAGTGAGGCATTTCTTAAGTGAGTTTTGCCTCATTTATGGCTTTTCTTGCCACAGTTGTTAAGTGAATTACTATAGTTGTTAGTAGTTAGTAGACTGTGATTATGGCGCAGGTAGCTGGATTCTGCGCAGCAGCACTGGGGATTCGTCAAAAACATGTGATTAATCCATCATAGCTATTTTACACAACTAATGTAACAAACCCTTTTGCCTTACTATTTGGCATTTTAGTATTGAATGACTATGGGCCTCACAGTTTAAGGACTGATATTATAGTATAGTTAGGCCATGTGTAACTGACAGGTTGGATGCCAATTTGTAATTTTAATATAGATTTCATCTGTTATTAATTGCCTTATTCTAGAATTTTTAACTGGATATTCCTCGAGTGTTTTTATATGTTCTGGTCTCTGGTTTTTGACTGCAATAAACTTGATGTCAGGATTCTGGCAGTTACTTCAATGAAATCATGAGCCTCGAGCCACATTCCCAAAGCTTCTATGGATTTATTAGAAGTTAACATGCCGGCATTTGCTTGGGCGTAGCTGACTCTGAGATAAGTAATTCACCATCACCCTTGATCCTGCTTCCCCCCCCCACCCCACCCCTCTGGGTGTATCATCCAACGAATCATGTCCATAACCAAGAGTCATCAATCATGCTCTCCAATTAGATTTTTTCGGGGCAGAAGCTTCAGTCATCTAATCAGTCTCTGAAGAAAATATGAATGGAATGTACTTTCGATTCCACACTGCTGCCTGCTCTTTGAAACTCCACTCCTCCTTTCTGTTGACAACTATAAAACATGTATACAATATGTTTTATGAGTTGACACTTGATTTGATTTGAGTAGCATAGTTCTTAAGTGAATCTGGCTGTTAACTTTCTTTGTTGGAAGATTACAAAAGCTGATTGTATGACCCAGGACACTGCAACCATCATTAATACAAGCCAGTTGCCAAGCATTTGAATTTTGATCACATGACCGGGGGGATGCTGCAACGGTCATAAGTATGAAAAATGGTCATGTCACTTTTTCCAGTGCCATTGTAACTTCGAATGGTCACTAAATGAATGACTGTAAGTCGAGAACCATCTGTGTAGATTGGGGATAGATTTAATGACATTTGAATCTATTTAAATGTCACAGGTATTCCATTCTCTGTGAAACAACCATTCCAAATTTTCACAAAGAAGAACAGGAGTTTTGTGCAAAATGTGCTCAGGGAAATAACATTCCAGTTAATAATATTCCTTAGTAAAGTCCTATTATGAGGTGGGGAGAAAGGAGGCAATATTTAAAGTCCTTTACTTAATTATTTGCAAGTATAAGTTTGCACAACTGACTTGATTAAAAAGATTTGACAATCATGTCATCAAAGAATAAAGTAAGAAAAAAAGGAGTCATTCATGGGGTAGTGAGCTTTATCTAAACAGCAGTAAATAATTGTAGGATCATCTGAAAACCGACACTATTCACAGTGTGCACTGCTGAGAAATGATAAAGATATGCATGAAACAAATCATAATAGACTTAATTATCATTCCACTATGATTAGGTTGACCTCAGTGGTCTAATTATTAACACGATCCCTTTGGTATGAAGAGAGCCTTGACAATTACTGAATCCAATTGTCTCTATCGTTTGTCTCAATTATTTGGCATTTGCTAAAGAAGTTAAGACCTTTTTTTTTTAACAGAAGCTGTTTAGCATTTTAGTGTTATGAATTGGATTGAGCTTCTTGAAATCCAAATTCAAATCAAACTAGTTCCAATATTTGAGGGGCTGCCACAAAGAAGAGAAAGTCAAATTGTTCTACAAAGCACCAGAAGGCAGGACAAGAAACAATGGCTGGAAACTAATCAAAGAGAGAAGCAACCGGGAATTAAGGAGATACTTCCTAACAGTGAGGACAATTAACCGGTGGAACAGCTTGCCCCTAGAAATCATGGGTGCTCCATCACTGGAGGTTTTTAAGAAGAGACTAGACAGTCACTTGTTTGAAAGGTTCTCCTACTTTAGCAGGGGGCTGGACTAGAAGATCTTCAAGGTCCCTTCCAGATCCTATTCTATTCTAGTTGCGTCCAGTCCCAGTTTGCTTCAAACTACTGAGGTTGACTCAGCCTTCCAGCCTTTTGAGGTCGGTAAAATGAAGACCCAGATTGTTGGGGCCAACATGCTGACCTTGTAAACCACCCAGAAAGTGCTGTAGTGTAAAGCACTATGGGGCAGTATATAGGTCTAAGAGCTATTGCTATTGCTACTGCAGAACTGGCCCAAACTGAATAAATCTCTGCTATTTCTTGGGATTCAATTTTCTAAATAAGATGTGCAAACTCCAATTTAATAATCTTGAGCAAAGCTGAGGATTAACATGCCTTGGTATTCAGTGATTTGTACAGCCTAATTTAATTCAGGGTGTTCAACATAGGCTGGAAGGAGAGATTTCTCTCAGTAAAATAGGCTTTGAAATTGCAATTGTTGAGCTGTAGTGCCATCTAACGGGCTGATGAAGAAACGAAACACACCGAAACAAGGAAATATTTTGGTCACGTATGAAAAGCAGGTATGTCCACCACCCAGTGGTGGGATTAAAAGAAATTTATTACTGGTTCTGTGGGCATGACTTGGTGGGTGAGGCATGGCTTGGTGGGTGTAGCAGGGGAAGGATACTGCAAAATCTCCATTCCCATTCCACTCCAGGGGAAAGATATTGCAAAATCCCCATTGCCTCCCCACCCCACTAACCTGCTTTCCAGCTCCATTCTCCTGTGCAGGGCAACGAAGAAAGAGCCAGCCGATCAGCTGGGACTCGGGAGGCAGAGAATAGATGGGGGCAGGGCCAGTCAGAGGTGGTATTCCGAACTACTCAAACTTTCCACTACTGGTTCTCTGAACTACTCAAACTTTCCACTACCGGTTCTCCTGATCAGAACCTGCTGAATACCAGCTCTGTACCATCCTCTTCTAGGCATTTTTTGACCACACTTTGCACATACCTGTATGCCTCATTGCCATTCATCAAGACTGTGTTTCTCCAAGCTAGACATATCCAAGCCTTCTATTATTTGTGAGAGTTTCCTTCCAGATCCTTGGCCATCTAGTATGTTTTCCTCTGGAGACATTACAATTTTTCAATGTTTTTCACGGAAGGCGATGTCCAGAACTAAAGCTCATATTAGGACTGGCTAATGCAGAATTGAAAGGAACAAGGTCTTCTTTGGCACCTGATTCAAGATCATTTAATTTCAGGTAATATAACGGATGTGTGCACTTCTCTCTTTCCTGCTATCCAAGCAGGAAAAGATATAAAGTATTTGAATGCCTTAAGTAGAAATCCGAACCCATGGCCAGCCTAAAATGAGCCAGCTCTTCCATCAAAAAAATATCATTTTCTAGAGAAAATACATAGTACAATAACTGCTTCTTCTGGCCATTTCTATGTCAATCCATTTATAGTTCATTTTTCTTAACTTGATACACTCTTGCTGGGAACAGGTGTAATTAGATAGGAAACTGATTGGCTAAGGATTACAATTGAGCTGTGTGTATTTAATTAGACTCCAAGAAGCTTATTTCAGTTCTACTATCACCATTAGGAGAGGGGGGAAATCATAATCACATATACATACGCCCTTATTTGAAACAGCTTTGAAACCAGTCATTTAAGCTGCTTGGTTAAGAAGATCTACTCTCCCACACCCTGGTCAAAACAATAGCTTGTTGTTGGAGAATTGCCTTGCTGTTTATAATCTCCACACTCTACACAAACACTGTATGTGTGGGACCCTGTTATTCTGTACAGCCATTGCCTGAAGGCTCCAGCATCAGAATTTCCCATCATGAGCATCAACAAAGAGGAAGTCGAAACTTTCTTGGATAGCAATCCAGATTTTGCCAAGCAGTATTTCGAGAAGAAACTGGAGGATAGAGCCTTCTTCTGTCCCAAGATGAACGGTGAACTGTCCTCAGAAGATAGCACAGGTTTTGAGGGAATGGACCCGGTAGAAACAGAAACTCTTTTCGAGCTGATACAAGACATGCAGGAAAGCATCAACATGGAGAAGGTGGTCTTCAAGACCCTCAAGAGAATCAGTGCTCTCATCAATGCTGCGTGGTGCAGTCTGTTTATGTACAGGCAGCGAAATGGCACCCCCGAGCTGGCTAGCCGGCTGTTCAACGTTCATAAGAATAGCACTTTGGAAGAATGTCTGGTGGCTTCTGACTCTGAAATTGTTTTCCCACTGGACACGGGTGTATTGGGCCATGTTGCTCAGACCAAGAAGACCATAAACATCCAGAACGCTCTTGAGGTAAGGCTTGAGGTTATTATCTGTTATTGATAAATGATGCCAAAGAATAAAAATTAACTAGTATTCATATTTCAGAAGGGTTTTAAGAAGGCAGGGATTCTTTCACTATGATTTAAACTATCCACTATTGAGCTCACCCCATCCTAAGAGGTCTGTAAGGAGCATGCATAAGTGCACAACCATGCCTACCATCCCTGTCCTAATGTCCCCATTTATTAGTACCTACTTCCTGTATTCTTATTCATGCTTATACTTATACCTATTATGTTGTAAGCGATTGACAAATCAAATAAATAAATAAAATAAATAAATTTAGAGGCCAGCAACAGCACCTAGCCAACTCTTGGCTGATTTCAAACAGCTAAGCCGGGTCAGTCCTGGCCAGTATATGTTTGGGAGACCAAGGATGTAGGCTAGATTTAACACTTACAGAAATACCCCCCAAAGACAGCAGCAAATTGCTTCCCTATTGCTAGCAAGAAAATTTCATGGATATGCCCATTAAGTTATAGGGAGATGAAGCTGGTTAGTAGGAAGTTTTATCTGACAGTTCCTTGTGGACTTTCAGGAAGCCACTGAAGATACAGCTCCCCTTGAAAAAACAAAAAAGGCTTTTTAGATCAAAATAGACAACTTAATACCACCTTTACCTCTCCTTAACCCCAACTGGCATGCCCTAAGCAAAAGATTGCAGGATTCTTATGAAGGTCATCAAGTTGCCTATCTCTGGAGATATATAAAATAATTCATAGTGAGTTAAAAATAGAAACCGTTTTTCTCCCGGTCTCAGAAGAATAGAATAGAATAGAATAGAATAGAATAGAATAGAATAGAATAAGCTGGAAGGGATTTTGGAGGTCTTCTAGTCCAACCCCGCTGCTTAGGCAGGAAACTCTACACCACTTCAGACAAATGGTTATCCAATCTCTTCTTTAAAATTTCCAGTGATGGAGCATTTACAACTTCTGGAAGCAAGTTGTTCCAATGACTTAAAATGTAAGAGATTCAGAAGTAATTAAGGACATCAGGCAGCTGTTTGTTAAATTAAGGAATTTGCTTCTTCAAAATATCTCAGAGGAAGAGCAGATAGTCACATGAGATTGGATATTCAAAGGGCAAAACTCTTGTTGACTGGATATCACCCCCAGAATTGAAGGCAACATAGCCTAACTTCCATTGGTTATAAGCAACAGTAGAGGGGATAATTGTCCTTTTGTCATGAACTTGGTTTCCTGGATTCATCTGCCTGGCAAACTCAAAATGCTGAATAGACCTTTGGTCTGATCCAGCACAGTCTGCTCGTGTTCTTAGTAGAAGAAAACAGTAAACATAATACAGTGGTACCTTGGTACTTAGCTGCTTTAAAACTCATTGAATTTGGTACTCAATGCATTTTAACATGAACATTTTGTTGGTGTCGGTTGCCTTATGACTCACTATATTATTCCTTATGGGAAAATTTTGTTTGGTACCCACTGTTTTTGGCACCCATCATGCTTCCCAGAACCAATTAATGATGAGTACCAAGGCACCGCTGTTGAGGCTTGTTTATTATGGGGAAGGGGGGTTGGCTGTGTACCTATTTTTCTACCTGATGTGCCTAGATAGAGCGAGAGCAGCAGCTCTTGAAATCAAAGATTTGTTGCACGTCATGAGTTGTAGCATAAGAAGCCTTTTACAAATCTAGGAACAAGAAGAAAAACAGAATAATTGTGTTTACATTCCTTGTGTGTTCATCTATTTTTCCATTCTCTTGTTGTGGTTTAGCACAGCAAAGGTCTCTTTGTTGGCTCCTTTTCCTCTAGAGATTAAGTTCTCTTATTCATTCTCTTTGTAATGTTATTGGGGGTGGGTGGGGTTTCCTTTATTTTCCTTTCAATCTCTTCATTCATTTTAAATTGCCTTCTCTGGTCTGTATGTTTCTGGCTAGACTGCTACTAGCGTTTTGTTATTCTGTACATGTGGAATGTGCTTCCAAACCACTGGTTTGATCCTTGTTTCTACCACTTTGTATTTTTCCTCCAGTATATTCTTTGAGGATTCTTCTTGACTGTCCTATGGCGATTACCCCACCCTCTTCTTTCCCTCCCCATACCTTCCTTTCCAATGCCATGGCTATTCAGTTGACTATTTCTGCTATGCTGGCTTGGAGTGAGGGGGTTATATCTGACAAATTGGAGAAAATATGGATATGTCTATAGGGATGATATCAGTGGAGGGATTCAAATTTTTTTCCTATCAGTTCTGTGGGCATGGCTTGGTGGGTGTGGCGTGGCTTGGTGAGTGTGACTTGGTGGGTGTGGCAGGGGAAAGATACTATAAAATCACCATTCCCACCCCATTCCAGGGGGAAGGTTACTGCAAAATCCCATTCCCTCCCCACCCCACTAACCTGCTTTCCAGCTGCGTTCTCCTATGCAGGGCAACAAAAGAAGACCCAGCTGGGACTCGGGAGCCAGAGAATAGATGGGGGCGGGGCCAGTCAGAGGTGGTATTTGCCAATTCTACTCAAAATTTCCGCAACCGGTCCTCCAGAACTGGTCAGAACCTGCTGAATACCCACCTCTGGATGATATGGAGGTTAAAGCTATCAGCTCTAATTCTGAACTGGCATGTCCATTGATGGGAGGTTTAGCATCTTTTGAGCTTCTCTTGCACAATGGATGACTTTTCTTAGAGAATTGTGACATTAACATAAAGTTATTTTAAATATATATTCATCACATTTACATAGCTGCTCATCTCACATAATGACTCTTAGGTTGAACCTAAGAAGAGTGATTCACAGCACTGACTATTCATTATATATTCAAGACCACATGAGCTCTTCAGGAGATCCCATAGGATTTTAGTTTCTTGCAAGGTATCAGTTCTATATCTACCTTCTTAATACCAGCCCAAAGTGTCTTTTTGCTGCAAATGCATATACAAACTTCCTACTTTACTCCCATCCCTCAACTATCAGGAGAAGTAGGTTGAGTGAAACCAGCTCATCATGATCTAACTGAACTCCTATGGGTGAACATCTCCTTTCCTTGGTCATTGAAACATCATCAGAACGATCTTGTTTCAAGCAACCAAACCGAAAGTCGTATCATCAAATAATTTTGAACAATTGCAGAAATTGGAAGGCATCCTTAAGAGATTCTGAATTAGTGAAGTATGATTGGTGCACAAGAAGGAACATGCCTCTAGATGCCTGTTCTTTGGAAGCATGGACAGGGGATTGCTCTTCTCCTATTAGTGGTCAGACATTGAAGTAGATGGTTGTTTAGTCCAATAATACAGGGCTCTTTTCAAAGAACGTAGAAATTTTAGTCACCATTGAACAGTAATATTCAAAGGATTTTCAAATATAATTTGCTCACACCAATTTGCTTAAAAAAAGTTTTTCAAGTGAGAAGGGTGTGACTACATTACAAGATAGCAATCGTTTTCATTTCAAAAGCACTTCCACACTGTTATTGGCTTCACTCTCCAAGAAACAGGTTGAAGTTAACTAGGTTTGCTCACACTACCGTTGACCTTGAAGTGTTGAGATCCAATCAATGGTCCTTCCAGCTAATCATCTGGAGAACACTGTGTCCCTACTGTTGCCATTCATTGGGTAAACACGACTGTTGCTAAGAGAGAGGAGCCAACAAGCTGTCAGGGCCCATCTCCCTGCTAAAAAAAGAAATAGATACTCCTAAATGAGGGTGGAAGGGGAGGATCCTAAGAGAGAGAAATGGAAATTCCTGACAATGGAAAATGACTCACCTGCACTTAAGCTCCTCAGAACATCAGCCTCTCAAGTTAGAAACTAGAACATTTCCATGTGCTGTCTTGCAGCTGATCTGGAAGTAAATTAACTTGGTTAACCAAGGACAATGGAGTGGAGTTAACAAAAGTGTTGTGGCAGTCTAGGAATAGTGCCTTCGGGGAAGTACCTGAGTAGAAAATTGTTGGAGAGCGACCATCCCAGTTGGGAAGAGGACCCAAGGGAGAAATTAGCGTGGAATCCTTAGGTAAACCCGAGAGGCAAGGTCTGATCCCCTCACTCCATCCTGAATGCCACTGAACCTTAGCTAGTCTTTCCCAGGGGAAAGTACCAGTCTGGGGAGATTCCTGTAGAATAAACATACAACAATAAAGTAGCTTCTTTGAACTCCACACATGTGGGTCTGATTGTTAGAGCCTGACAAAAACAAAAGTGCAGGTAGTCCTCAACTTAAAACAGTTCATTTAATGACCATTTGAAGTTACAACAGCACTGAAGAAGTTTTCAGCACTTTTCACACTTATGACCGTGGCAGCATCTCCATGTACTTATGATCAAAATTCAGGCACCTGGCAACTGATTCATGGTTGCAAGTGTCCCAGGGGTCATGTGATTACCTTTTGCGACCTTCTGACAAGCCAAGTCAATGGGGAAGCCAGTTTCACTTAACAACTGTGTTGGTAGCTTAACAACTGCAGCGATTCACTTAACAACTGTGGCAAGGAAGGTTGTAAAATAGAGCAAAATTCACTCAACAACTGTCTCACAACTGAAATTTCGGGCTCAATTGTGATAATAAGTTAAGGATTCCTTGTATTCGCTCCCAGATGACAAATGTTTGTGCCATATGGCACAAATATATTACACTTCTTCCCAGTCTTAAAATCCAGATTGTGTCCTATCATATCTTGCACACACACACACAAGTCAGTATTATTAATTTCAAATCCCTGCCGTCTGTAAATGGTTTCTGCTGGGATTAGTTCATTGTTAAGTATGCTTTCATAACCAGGTCATTTGCTCATCATAGACTCGTAGGTGTAGGATACAGTAGGTAAGGTAAACAAATAGTCCCTTCCTCGTGGAATTAAAACCAGCTTGATTCTCCTTTCCCTGAGGTGTGACATTTTAAATAGCCTTCATTGTGTAATTTACCCTTCCCAAGATAAATGCCCTCTGGATATGTTAAGATAGCAGCTTCCACATTTTCTCTGGAGAATTTATCATATTTAATTTCCAGCTGATCTCTATGGCATCCACCTGAGTAAAGTGGTGACTTTTTACTTTGAAGGACAGAGCAAGTAGAACCTTACTGGCAAATATATAATTTGCAAATGAAAGGAGACAGATTGTGAGTCCACGGAGAGGCAATGCTGGACTCAGATACTTAAGAATCATTGTAAAATCTCCATTGTTTTGTTTGTATATGTTTGTCTTAAAACATAAAAACTTTTTTAAAAAAAAGAATCATTGTAAAATCTCAAACAAGGTTTTTTGCCCAGGATGAATATAGCTTTGCTGCAGATCAGTTCCAAATTTGGATCAAAACTCCTCCCATTCAGTGTGACCTGCATGTTGGTGTTTCCCTGTCATTGCACCTCTAGAGGACAACCTACCTAACATGACAACACTGTTTTTAATGGGATTTTAGAAGTCAGTCCAAGATACTTTTTGAACACACAAAAAAAATCAAATATGATTTTTATATTATTGTATAGAGAAAAAAGGATGAAAAAGGATTAGGCTGTTAGGTTAGATGCTAAGTGTTCTGATTTCTTCTTCTTTTAAACAGTGCCAACAGTTTAGTACCTTTGTTGATGAGCTCACTGAGTCTACTACAAAGAACATTCTTGCCACGCCAATAATGAATGGCAAAGATGTGGTTGCTGTGATCATGGCAGTGAATAAGATCGGAGGTCCTTTTTTCAACAGTGCAGATGAACATGTAAGTACTGGAAAAGCATCTTCCGAGACATTCTCTAGTTCCCAATATCCATATTTAAATATAACTGCATTGTCGTGTCTTATGTAACTGAGCAAAGTTTTTTTTAATGTCTCAGCTGTTCCTGAAGTATCTCAATTTTGCCTCCTTGAACCTGAAAATTTATCATCTGAGCTACCTTCATAATTGTGAAACACGAAAAGGCCAGGTGAGGAAACTTCTCTAAACTTCTCCGCTATCTCTTAAACCTACCTGTTTGTGTGGGTGCATGCACATGTATGGGTGTGTAAAAGGCACCAAATTTTTAACCAATCCTCAAAATGTGCCTGTGACCCAGGACTGTTTTGTTTTGACAAGAACATCTCCTGTCAAAGGGCTTTCAGAAATTACTGACTGTATGTCTTGAGGGTCATAGAAAGGTGACAAAACCAGAACAGAACTGGAACAAACCTTATCGAAACCAAAACTGGTCAAACCTTTTCTGCCTTCTTATATTTCTTGGCTCTTGGCCTTTTCTCTCTGCTTAGTTTCAAAATCTGGAATGGTTCAGTTCTCTACACAGAATCGAGGAACATAGGACATCAAATAATAGAATTGGAAGGGACCTTGGAGGTCTTCTAGTCTAACCCCTTGCTCAAGCAGAAGGCCCTGTACCATTTCAGATAAATGGTTGTCCAGTCACTTTTTGAAAGCTTCCAGTGATGGAGCACTCACAACTTTTGAAGGCAAGCCATTCCATTGGTTGATTGTTCTCACCATTAGGACATTTCTCTACAGTTCGCTTCTCTCCTAGATTAGTTTCTATCCATTGTTTTGTGTCTTGCCTTTTGGTGCTTTGGAAAATAGGTTGACCCCCTCATATTTGTAGGAGCCCCTCAAATACTAGAATGCATTATAACAGTAGAACAGTAGACAAAGGTCAATTGCAATTTAAAAAATATATCAATGTGGGATATGAATATTTTCAGAAACTTGATGGAAAATGAGCACCAGACAATATGCCATCTGGTATCCTCAGCATTTGTATGAGTATTAAAAACCAATGAGTTTAAAAGCTATTGTATTTTACAGGCACAGAAATTAAAATCAAGGCAGGTTTATATTGATATCTTTCTCATACCTTCTATTTTCTCTGGACTAAGTAAACTTTTCTGATACTCCCTTAACAATTTGATTATTCTTGGTTACTTCCTTTTCACATTATAGAAAACAAATGTCAGTCATAATTTATTTCAGTCCATGATCAGAATTCCAAAGACAAATATTTGAACGATGTTCTGCTGGACCATTTTTGACGGGTTTTTTTTAATATGATCTTTGGAACATTTTTAAGATAACTACAGTATTCAGTATTTACTCAAAGTATTTACCATTTTAGACAGATACTGAATAGAAAGTATATACTGCTTGAAGCAACTGAAACAATTTTGCAGCAGAAAGGATATTATTCACACTATTTGCCCAATCCAGTTCAGCAAGAGGGATAAAGAAAGCTTAGTTATTTATGGTTTTCTTTGTGCATTACATGGTACATGCTGAGAAGGAAATGGCTTCAGTGCTTGACAATTCAGAATCTTAAATACTTGGTCATGATTTGAAAATTTAAATGATTTTCTATAAGTATCTTAGGTACTTCTCAGTTCCACTCATAAAGTCTCAGGTTTTGTTGATTATCACCCACTTTTTCTATTTTCATCTCTATACAGTGGTATTTTGTTTCTCGTCACTAATTGGTTACGAGAGGTACAACGAGTACCAAAAACAATGAGTACCAAACACATTTTTCCCATAAGGAATAATGTAATGAGTCCCAAGGCAGCCAACATCAACAAATTCTAGCTTGGATGTTGAGTACCATACAAATGATGAGTACCAGAATAATATTTATGGGTCAAAATGCTTTGAGTACTGAATTTGATGAGTTTCAAAATAATTGAGTACCAAGGTACCACTGCACTGCTATTTTCTCTACTATCATCCTATTGTGTGACCATTGGAATCTTCCAGTTTGATTGGTGGTGTACCAAAATCATATTCATACATCCCCAAACACCCCCACACAAACATATCCATATGCAATCATCATCAAACACATACAACACATAGTAGTCTTGTATACAATCATTCTCTTTCTCTTTCTTACACACACACAGATATGTACACTCAAACATCCACCCACACACTATGTATATCATAGTGTAATCACTATTTTTTCCCATTAAAAATTATTATCCTTAGGATTGTTCAAATATCGCACATCAAATGAGTAAGGAAGTGTTGAAAATAAAATGACAATGATTTTTAATATTTAATGTAATTTATATAATAAATTGTGTATGAAGCCTGGCCTGACTTTGTCCATGAGATCTAATTTTTATTAAGACAGAAAGAGAGAGAAATTAGAAATGGTGCTTCTGAATTCAGTAGACTGTCTAGGTAATTTATCTCACTGGCTTTGCTCTTCTGCAGGTTTTACTGTGGTCAGCCAATAAAGTATTTGAGGAACTGACTGACATCGAAAGACAATTCCACAAATCTTTTTACACAGTGAGAACGTATTTGAATTGTGACAGGTATTCAGTAGGTCTTCTGGACATGTGTAAGCAAAAGGTAAATTGTTCCTAAGTGTAGCTCAACGTAAGCTTGTCTACTTCAGCTCCACAAGTTTTCGTGTCCTCTTTCATTTACGTCAAAATGTTTGTGCAGCAAAATCAGAATGAAACAAACAAAATACTGCAACATTTACAGTGCTATTATCTGCTATTCTTCAAAATATTCCCCTAACATATTTAGTTTTGATAGAAGACAATACTTATAGCTCCGGGTTGAACTGTGGGCTCCTTGGTACTCTCTTAGTTTGGTGGTTTTCTTGCAGACATTTCATTACCAAACTAAGTAATGTCATCAATGCCAGATCAATCAAGCTCAAAGAGTACCAAGGATCCCATATTTAGTTTCACAAATTGGCCTTTCTGCATACACAAATTATGTGCCCAGTCATTGAAATACAGCATTTTCCTGCCACATTCTCCTATAGAATTGTGCAAATCAAACAATTTATTTGGAATGTTTTCCCAATTTCGTATCAGTTTATTGGTTAATTTGGTTAAATTTATTATTTCTGTGCCAATGGCAACAGCTCATCTTTTCCATTGGAAATGATAGGGATAAAAGTTGGGGGTTTTCGTATGCAAACTTCATGTACTTAAATTTCAGAATTTACTTGAGTTACTTGGATTTCAGCAAGGGAAAAATGATGCAAATATTCAAAAATAGTTTCACAAAGAATATCTGTTTAGAAAAGATATTTCTCCCAACTTAAAAAAAGTATATTAGGACCAGTTCTACTTTTTAAAATGTATTTTTCTTATAACCTTTATTTCACTTTCTAGGAATTCTTTGACTTGTGGCCAGTACTAATGGGTGAAGTTCCACCTTATTCAGGGCCTCGAACTCCAGATGGCAGAGTAAGTTACTAACCAGCTAAGATATAGAATAGAATAGAATAGAATAGAATAGAATAGAATAGAATAGAATAGAATAGAATACTTTATTGGCCAAGTGTGATTGGACATACAAGGAATTTGTCTTGATGTAAATACTCTCAGTATACATAAAGAAAAGATACATTCGTTAAGAATCAAGAATCATAACATACAACACTTAATGAAGTCATAGGGTACAATCAGCAATCAAATCATACTAGGAAACAGTCAATATAAATCGTAAGGATACAAGCGACAGAGTTACAGTCCTACAATCACAAGTGGGAGGGGATGGGTGATAAGGAGCAATGAGAAGATTAACAGTAATATCTTTCCCTATTGGCTCTCCTGTTATGAATGTCAACTCTGGTTTCTGTTGTTTTTTTTTTTTGAAGGAAATTGCCTTTTATAAGGTCATTGATTATATTTTACATGGAAAGGAAGAAATTAAAGTTATCCCGTAAGTAAAGTAAAATAATTGCAGGGGCGGCATTGATACAAAGCTGTATGCAATCAATTCCTTCAATCTAGTCTACAGAATGTTGTTGCCTAGTCAGACTCTTTGCCACTCCATGGACAGCCCCTCCCCACCGTCCTCCACTGTCTCTTGGAGTTTGTCCCAATTCATGTTCATTGCCTCCATGATACTATCTAACCATGACTCTACAAAATACGAGATCATTTTTTAATAAAGAGTAAAAATAAATAAATCAGGGCATGGTTGTGAGTACCACCCTCTCCATGATGCCCCTCAGATGTATTGACATTGTATTTCCAATTAGCCTAATTAATTGAGCATTATTTGGGAATTTCTAGAGTTATTGTCTTTACCATCTGGAGAGCCTCAAGCTGAGAAGAAAGAACTGGAGTGTTGTGACTGAGCTCAGATATTCACTCACTTATAAAGATAATTAACTCTCAGCCTAACATGTTTTACACCTTTTTATGAGAATAAGTGATACACTGCCTCTCTCATTTTGGTGGGAAATGAGGTTCTTTATATGTGTGTGTGTGTGTGTGTGTGTGTGTGTGCGCGCGCGCGCATGCATGTATGAATTCAAGCACAGGTTCTATAATGAATCTGTAGCTAAAAGAAAGTCTACCATGTAAGTTAAGATAAATATAGATATTGTAAAAGTATCAATGAAGAAAATTAAGCTGAAAATGTATCTACTGCTGGAACGCTCCAATGTAACTGTAGAGCAGGGGTGTCAAACTCAAGGCCCGCAGGCCAGATCCATCCTGCGGGGTGCTTAAATCTGGCCCACAGGGCCGCCGTGGAAACAGTGAAGGACCAGGTCGCGGTGCCTCTGCCAGCAAAATTAAGCTCCATTTCGTTGGCAGAGGGTTACAGGAGGCCATCGCAGCCGAAAACGGAGCTCAGGAACCTGTTTTCACTGGCAGAGTGCTCGGGCCGCCACAGGAGCCCCTGACACAAGTGATGTCAAGCTGGCAACGCCCACCCCACCCCCGAGGTCAAACACAACCCTCATGCGGCTGTCAATGAAGTCAAGTTTGACACCCCTGCATAGAGTAAAAGGAAGGAAGAAGTAATATATGGCATCTTTGCATAGAACCCATTCCTTTTCTATCCAAGCCTAATTTTTCAATTTCCATTTTTTTAATTTATTTAGAAATCCCAAGGAAGATCACTGGGCACTGAGTAGTGGCCTCCCTACTTATGTAGCAGAAACTGGTTTTGTAAGTGTTTATGTTGACCTCTTTGCATAACTCAAGAGTACTTTGGCTAAGGACTAAAGATCTATGTGATAAATTCTTCATGGATAATCTGGGCTTATTTTCCGAAATAGGAACTATATTTGAATCAAAGAGAAGTTTCAATAGCCACTCATGGTGTGAGGATGGTCTGAATTTTAAAAAATGAAATATGTATAAATTCTTGGATCGCAGCCACAATATGTCAATCATATGTACTTTTAATGTTTATTTAATTTTCAAAATAGCAAAATATATATTGACATATTTTTTTCTGCAATTTTTCAGATTTGTAATATTATGAACATAGCAGCAGATGAAATGTTTACATTTCAGGTATTGTAAGCCTGTTCATAAGAGTTTTATATTTGTTCTGCTGGTGCCAGGTGTGAACAAAGAACAGAGTTCAAGCTATTTTATTATGTTGTACCTATAACACAGTCTGGCCAGGGGACAATTAGACAAAATTACAAAGAATTTAGGGAGGGTTAGTCCAGTGGTGGGATGCTACTGGTTTGGCCTAGTTCTATAGAACCGGTAGCTGTGAAGAGCAGCTGACACTGAATCGGTTCAGTGTTTGGCCCACCTGCCTGCCTGGGCTCTAGGCTGTCCTTTATTCCCTGCTTTTCCCTCCTCCGCTACTTTGCGCAGCACAGCTGAGGTTGAAAAAGCAGGAAACAAGAGGATTTTCAAACGCTGTGCACCTGGGCGCAGTGCTTGTCAGCTGTCCAGGCGGCACAGCTGATGATTTCTTGCAAATGCTGCATACATGCATGTTATGATTGTCCGCAGTTTGGAGAACTGGCAAATTGCTCCATTGGCTGGCCCCTTCCCTCCCCACCCACTCACTCCTTACCTGGTATGTGAGCCATCCAACTTGCCTGGTTTGGTAAGTTGCTATTTTTTGCTTTTTTTTCCTCGACCATCAGCTATTCTGCTCTGCTGGGAGATTTAGATTAGCTAGAAAGAAGGAAATCCTTGGATTTCTTGCTTTCTAGATAATCTAAAAGTAGAGCCGAACCTTCCTTAGGACTGAAGCTTTACAGTGCAGACTCAGGTAGCCGATTGCAGATAGATAGATCTCTAAGTGAATCTGTGATTCTGTGAGCAACTCAATCTGCCTGCCTGCTTTGCCTGCTTTTGGGTAAAAGTTGTTTTTTTTAAAAAAAATAAAAAATTCAGTATTTACATACATGGTGTGTTGTGAGTTAATTTGATGAGTTTACTTGCTAGCAAATTTTATGTGACAGACTCAGGTAGCCAATTACGGATAGATAGATCTCTAAGTGAATCTGTGATTCTGTGAGCAACTCAATCTGCCTGCCTGCTTTTGGGTAAAAATCGCTCTTTTTTAAAATAAAAAATTCAATATTTACATAAATATTTATAATATTTACATACAAGCCATGCGCAGCCAGTCACATGACCACCAAGCCACACCCACAAATTAGGCCATGCCCACAGAACCGGTTGTTAAGAAATTTGAATCCCACCCCTGGGTCAGTCCTAGACTTTTTGAAGTTGTGCAATGACTCCAGGCTAATTTTGTGCTTGATTTCCTCCTCCCTGCCAGGCTAGGTGCTTCCCAACATCTGGCAAAGGGATTGTCTATATGAATTTGACAACCAGATGTTCTTGAAATCTTTTGAACTATGGGCTATAGTTTTTACCTATTTTGGTCAACTAACATGGTTTCCCTTCTCCCCCCCACCCCCCAATTCATGTTAGAAACACAGTTTAAAATGTTTCCAGGTCAAAAGGATTAGACGGTGACATCATGTGGGGCTTCTTTCATGTCCATGACAAAGAGCTGGAGTGATTGATGGGAGTTCACCTCATCACACAACAGCACTTGAGTCCTAAAGATAGGCTTGCTAAACTCCAATCCAGCATCTTAACCACGTGGGCCCCTGCGCTCCTTACTAACATACAGTCAGTCTTCAGATTAAAGAGCAAATCATCTAGAGTAAATCAATTTGTCTTATTTCTGTAAAAATCATATTAAAAATAAAATATTGCACACATTTGTTTTAATAACAGATTTGCATCATATAAATAGTTTTTATTATTGCTAGATCTGCAGGTTAGCCCTAGATCTGTTTTATACTGACGTGTTGGTGTTTTAAGAAAGGTCCAGTTGATGAATCAGGATGGATCATCAAAAATGTTCTCTCAATGCCAATCGTCAACAAAAAAGAAGAAATTGTAGGTGTTGCTACATTTTACAATAGAAAAGATGGGAAGCCCTTTGATGAACAGGATGAAACACTAATGGAGGTAGGCATAATTAATGGATATGAAAAAATATAATGCGTGTTTCCCGTAAGGTAGTTGATTACATATACAACTCTGCAATGGCTAATTTAACTTCCAGTGTGACAAACAGAATAAACCAACCCATTCAGCACAGATCCATTTCTTGAGTTTTGACCTCATATAGCACATAAAGAAACATTGGGCTGAGAACATCTAGTGAATAAGATTAAGATTAATAATATTATAAATAGTGGTTTCATATTATTCCTAATATACATCTCCTTTGTAGATCTTTTTTTGTGTGTGTCCCACTTCTTTCTTTATATTATAAATATAAATATAATATTATATTATAATATTATATTAATATTGAACTGGCCATTGGCCATATTCTGAGGAATTTTGGAAGTTATAATCCTCTAAATGTCCTTAAACACATTTACAGGACGCGAGTTTGGAAAAAAGCTTTTCTTTTCTATTATCCTGATATCTTTCACTTATCTAAACTCTCATCCTTCTTGTTTCCTCTTATCTTTCCGTTTTTTGCCTCATATGTAATTTGTTTTCATTTTGAGCTTAAATTCTATTTGGGACTCCTTATCAAAGAAATAGTCCCATAACTTCCAGGATGAGTTATTGGGTTTACACAGTCAACTTTATTAACAGATTATGACTGAACAGAACAGTATCATCAATCCCGCTATCCAAAAAATTATTTGATATTGCTGCTAGGTTTTTTTTTAATTTGCTATTCTCTGGCATCACCTTGAGCACTTTATTTACACATGAAAAGGAAAGTGGTCATATTCAAATCCATAAAATAACAACAACAACAACAACAACAACAACAACAACAACAACAACAATAATAATAATAATAATAATAATAATAATAATAATAATAATAATAATAATAATAATAATAATAATAATAATAATTGAAAGTTCAGAGAACAAGAAATGGTCAGAGAAAAATGGAGATCAGCTCCTGTTTAATAATAAAATATCTTTGTTTTGTTTTTCAAGTCCTTAACACAGTTTCTGGGGTGGTCTGTCCTCAACACTGATACTTATGATAAGATGAATAAATTGGAGAATAGAAAGGACATTGCACAGGATATGGTGCTTTATCATGTACGATGTGACCAGGAGGAACTTCAAGAGCTCTTGGTATGACTTTTAAAGATTTGGCTCTGTTCTAATTCACTCTATTCCTTATTTCTTGTTAAATTCTGTTTCAACTGTAAGAGGGATCTTGGAAACTTCGTGGACAACCATTTAAATATGAGCCAGCAGTGTGCTGCAGCTACCAAAAAAGCCAATATGGTTGTAGGCTGTATTAACAGAGAGAGAGAAAATCAAGATCACATGAAGTGTTACTACCACTTTATAATGCCTGGTAAAGCCACACTTGGAATACTGCATCCAGTTTTGGTCTCCACAATGTAAAAAAGATGTTGAGACACTAGAAAAAATGCAGAGAAGAGAAACAAAGATGATTAGGGGACTGGAGGCTAAAACATAAAAAGAACTGTTGCTGGAATTGGATATGTCTAGTTTAATAAAGAGAAGAACTAGGGGTGATATGATAGCAGTATTCCGATATCTCAAGGGTTGCCACAAAGAAGAGGGAGTCAAGCTATTCTCCAAAGCACCTGAGGGCAGGACAAAAAGCAATGGATGGGAAACTAATCAAGGAGAGAAGCAAACTAGAACTAAGAAGAAATGTCCTGGCAGAACAGTGGAACAACTTGCCTCCAGAAGTTGTGAACGCTCCAACACTGGAAGGTTTTAAGAAGAGATTGGACAACCATTTGTCTGAAGTGGTGTAGGGTTTCCTGCCTAGGCAGGGGGTTGGACTAGAACAGGGGTCCCCAACCACCGGTTCCCGGACCGGGACCGGTCCGTGGATCATTTTTTCTAATGCAAAGCTTAGGCGCCGCCATCTTGTTTTGACGGTGCTTCCGGGTTTTCAGTTGGAAAATGTTTCCGGGTTTTCAATTGGAAAGCGGAGTTTGGGTGCGCGTGCCTTAGTTTCGTCGAGGGGGGGGCGGCTTCGAATGAAGAGCCGTCCCGATGGCGGTGGAGTCTCGCGTTACTCAGGTACCGGTCCGTGGAAGAATAAATAATCGTGAAACCGGTCCCTGGTTCAAAAAAGGTTGGGGGCCACTGGACTAGAAGACCTCCAAGGTCCCTTCCAACTCTGTTATTCTATTCTATTCTAACTGTTAAAGGATTGAGAACTATTTGGATCTTGAGTGCTACAAAGTCTGCTACAAGATAAGATCTGTCACCATTAGATAACAAGCATTGTGTGTGTGTTTGTGTGTGTTTTGAAAATCATTAAATTGTCAGATATGTTGATAGTACTGGGAGGTTGCAGGTTTTATTCATCTGCTGCTTTAGATTGCAAAATACATACATCTTGTATGCTCATAACTTCAACATGCTTGTGTTTTTCCACAGCCAACAAGAGAGAGGCTTGGCAAAGAGGTGAACGAATGTGAAGAGGATGAACTGATGGAACTTCTAGTGAGTATCAATTTTTGTGAATGCCTTATTGTGGTATCATGCCCTTCTTTTAAAGATTATGGATCTAAACTGGGAAACCTTTATTCGGTTGCACATTACATAGGAGAATATTACAGAAGCAGATAATGATGTCCTATGGTCCTAGCCCTAAGGGCGGGGCAAAAAGCAATGGTTGGAAACTAGACAAAGGGAAATCCAACCTGGAGCCAAGGACAAATTTATTTACTCAGTGGAACAGCTCGCTTCCTGGAATTACGGGTGCTCTCTCACTGGAGGTTTCCAAGAAAAGATTGGGCAACCATCTATCCAGGATGAAATAAGGATGCCTTCTTTGTGCAGAGGGTTGTCCTAGAGGTTTGTCTTTCCTGATATGTCTCCTTTGATGCATATAAAGTGTGCTTCAGCTAAGTAAATATCAATTGTTATTATTTGACAAGGCAAAAAAAAATTGATTGACCCTATTCATCACAGACATTTTTCTAGACTTTAATGAAAACTCACCTCACTATTTCACTCATGAGTTTTATCGAAATAATGAAAATTGTTTGCAAAAAGTATTAATTTCAGCAAAGTGTTTCCTCTGAGAGAACTTTCCAATTTCACTTATTGACATGTTTCGCATGGATCAAGAAGCTCAGCTCACCTCAGGCAATATAGATGTAGCATTAATATGGTGACAGAAAAAAACATTCCACATTTTTAGAAAAGCAAACACATTACTGAGGAAAACACTGGCCTCATTTGTCCATAGTAGTCATAGAATACAAGTATTGGTCCTGGCTCATTGCAGGAATGGACAATCATATGCAAACATATGACACACTAGAGGTGGAATGGCAGGAAAACAAACATCCGGAAACAGGCAAGACAGTTATTTAAATGCAACACAAATCCAGACCAAAAAACTAGCTATGAGTTGTCTTCCTGTCTGACCATATCATTGATCACAAGCTCTGATTAATTAACAAAAGCTTACATAAACTGCAATTCCATTTTTGCAAACATTAGCAAATCAAGATCTTGGAATAGTAAGATTAAATGCTGGCAAAGCTGTTTTGCAGGACAGGAGTTGAACAGAAGTCTATTTGAACTAAGTTTAGTTTGGTGCATTCCAATTATTGCATTGTTTGCAAACTCATTAAGTAGCATTAGATGCAAGCATAGTCACTATTTTTATGGCAGTTCAGAGAGCAAAGCCTTATAGCTTTCACTCTGGGTTCTAAACTAAACTAATCTAAACTTGTTTTTTGCCCCCAGAAAGAAATGCTTCCAGACCCTGAAGAATGTGAAATCTATGCCTTTCACTTTTCTGATTTCGAATGGACTGAACTTGACCTTGTAAAATGTGGCATTCAAATGTATTATGAGCTTGGAGTGGTGAAAAAATTCCAAATTCCACAGGAGGTAAATGGTAACATTTTTGCAGACCCTTCTTCAAATGTGGAGAATTAAAAAAAAAAAGAGTAATGAGCACACTGTGGCTTTGTACTCATCTACTATTAAGTGGACGGTGGCATTTTGAACTTTTTACAAATGAGTTGTCTCTTTAAAAGGAATTTGTCTGCTTGGATTATATCCCACATTTCTTTCAGTAGTTCAAAGCAGAATTCATCGCTTTTCTCCTCCAAATTTTCCTACAACTCTAGGGGATAGATTGCATTGAGAGGTAGTTACTTATCCCAATGTCATCTTGTAGGCTTCCCTGTGTGAGAGTAGAATTAAACCTAGGTGTTCCAAGTCATGCGCCAAAACCTTAGCCATTCCACCAAGGTGGTACAAAATAAAGCAAAAAAAAAAAAAATCTGTACAGAGAGGGAATAGGAAGTCACATATACATATTGAATGTAAATTATCTGAGGGATAGTAGGAGCATCTTAGAATTGCATGTAGATTTGAAATATCCTGCTCCTTGAGTAATGATTGTGCTTCTCAGTAGAACCAGAACCCCTGGGAAATTCCAGCTGGCCAGACTTTCTCTACCCAAAATCTCTAATTGCAATTTATAGGTTCTTGAGTAATGCTTCAGGTTGTTCTCCTCCATCAATTTTTGAAAGCCAAGATGAACACAACATGTTTACAAGCATACAATCCATCAGCCAATCAGTGTTGGCTAACACTTTTTGACCAACTGTGGAGGACAGGGAAATGCCAATCAACCAATACTTGGAAGTTAGTTAACAATCAATTGCATCAGAGATGGTATTCAGCAAGTTCTGACCAGTTCTGAAGAACTGGTAGTGGAAATTTTGAGTAGTTCGACGAACCGGGAAATACCACCTCTGACTGACGATTTTACAGTATCCTTCCCCTGCCAAGCCACACCCACAGAACCGGTAGTAAAAAAAATTTGAATCCCACCACTGAATTGCATACTTGTTTTTGTAAGCCTCCAGGCAAGGCATCATATAATCTGCAGGAGGATTACCAAATCCTCTTTGGATCTTCATCAATCTGGCAATTACCCGTGAGAGACAGTTAGTAGTATAAATAACTACTAAGTCTAAATTGGGGCTTCCCTAGTAGCCATTTCAGGCTAACATCTTCTAAAACTTCTACAAAGTTCTTTTGAAACTTACTGAGTTCCCAAGATTTAGAAACCAACTGGCCATTGAAGGTGGAGGCCTAGGAGAAAACATGTGTATGCTTTCAGCCTTCCTTAGTAATGTGTATGCCCTAATGCATTTTATTTAGATTATAAACTGCTTCAAAATTTTAAGTTAACAGTTCAGGCATCGGTGATCCAAATTAATGAATAAAATAAATTATGGGGTCACTAAGGAAAAAAGAGGTACAGGTAGTCCTTGACTTACCACCACAATTGAGTCCACCATTTATGTTGCTGAGTGAGAAATTTGTTAGTGAGTTTTGCTCTATTTTACAATTTTTTTCTCCATGTTTGTTAAGTGAATCACTGCAGTTGTTAAATTAGTAACCCGGTTGTTACATGAATCTGGCTTTCCCATGGACTTTGCTTGTCAGAAGGTCGCAAAAGGTGACCGCATGATTCCTGGCACACTACAATTGTCATAAATATGAACCAGTGGTCAAGCATCTGAATGTAAATCATGTGATCATGGTTATGTTGAAACAATCGTAAGTGTGAAAAATGGTCATAAGTCACTTTTTTCACTGCCTTTGTAACTTCGAACTGTCACTGAATCAACTGTTGTAAGATATAATATATTCCTCCTGAACATCTGAATACCAAAAATTGGATAAGAAACGTTTTTTGGGAGGGAGGGGGCAGTTTCTTTCCTCCTTTTGAGAAAATTGTGGCACATAAAACTGGTCTACACTGATTAACTCTTTTTATTTTCACAGGTCCTGGTGAGGTTTGTTTTTTCAGTCAGTAAGGGTTACCGAAAGATTACCTATCACAACTGGCGCCATGGCTTCAATGTTGCACAGACTATGTTTACCCTTCTTATGGTACGTCTGAGTTTACTGAGCCTTCTGTAGGGACGGTTTCAGTTTAGAGCCACTGTCATTCCCAGATGAAACTCTTACTTCTACCATTTAACTAGTATATAATTGTCTTTGCTCTTAAAACAGTGAAACTCATATCTTTCACCCCACTCTGAAATTCTTAATTTGTCTAAGTATCTACAACAATTTTTAGCTCAGATTTTCCAACCTCATTCTGGCTTAAGAGCCCAGATTCAGATATTCCATCATTTATCAAGAAACTAGCTCTATACCCGTGCTTCGCTATGAAACTATGTGACTGGGCTTAGTTTTTTGGGGGGGAAATAAGGGGGCAAAAAATGTGCCCCTGCCTTCCAGCATCCACCAGTACTCATCTGGCATCCTGTCAGTGTGTGTGAGAGAGTTGAGGGTTGTTTGGAAACTGAAACATGGAAATTGGAATAGTATTTGCTGTGTGAGCAAGAAGGAGACACCAAGGAGCCTGGGCGTGGCTTAGCTCAACTGTTCTGTACTAAAGCTGGTTCCTGCGGTGAAACTAAAACTGAAACTGAAACTCCTCTCCTCTGCTTGTGTTTTGCATTTGAAACAGATTTCTTTTCAGGTGGGGAGGAGGAGTAGAACTCCTTAGCATCAGAGCATGTTAATAATAATATATGAAATACTAATGCTCTGATGGTGATTTCAAAAAATCCTTTCTTAGTGAGCATCTAGAAGCCAAGAGGAACATACGTGTCAAATTCCAAGTTTATAGGTTTTATGATTCTGGAGATTTTGTGATGATGTGTGAGTGGTATTTCATATATATATATACCCAGTCAAGCGGCACTCCCACTGGCAGTTAAAAGAAAAAACAGCTGCAAGCTCACATTACTCCAAGAAGCACAAAACCGAAGACACAAGCCTGAAGACGACGAATGAGATTTCGTTGAAACGTCGCCAAAATACTTCCAATTTTATGTGGGAGAAAACCCAAAAAACCAAAGATCCACATACAAATACCCGCGAAAACCTCAGAAAACAAAATATATATATATACATACATACACACATACACACACACACACACACACACACACGTATGTACGTATGTATGTATGTTTGTATGTTTGTATGTTTGTATGTTTGTATGTATGTATGTATACAGAAGCCTGATGATGGCAGATGAGATTCTGCCAAAACGTTGCTACAACTTTAAAAGCACAACTATAATGATGTGGGAAAATACCCGAACAAAGCTGAATACCATGCATATAAAATACCCGTGAAAACTTAAGAAAACAAATATGTATGTATGTATGTATGTATGTATGTATGTATGTATGTATATAGATTAGTTGATAAGGAGCTTTATACAAAAATCACAGTCATAATATTTCAAGCACTTTGGTGGCAATTATCTTTATTCGGATGCAGATTTAGGAATGTCAAGATGACTTAGTTAAGCCTCCTCAAGGCTTCTGATTCTTAAAATATGCTCAATTACACCCACACACAAAAGGCAAAATAAAGGCCAAAATGTTTAGTTCCACTGATTCTGGAAAGGGCTTTATGGGTTACAAACGGATGACCACAAATATGCAAGCTCTTTTAACATTTTTGAATGCAAGTTCTACTTTCATTTAATTTTAATGCAAAAAACTAAGATAGCTTGTGATATGAATAGCAATGAAAATTCAGCCTGCATGTTTTTTTTAAAAAGTATCTTAACAAAATAAAAGCTAAATCTGATGGTCTTTTTAAAAAAAAGGAATCTGAGAGTTTTGCTTTATATAGACAGGTAAATTGAAGCAGTACTACACAGATCTTGAAGCCTTTGCCATGGTCACTGCAGCTTTGTGTCATGATATTGACCACCGAGGAACTAACAATCTTTATCAGATGAAGTAAGTGCTCTTTTATTATCAATGCAATTTATATTGGGATCTGTTGTTTCAGAATAGATTTCATATTAAATTCTACAGGCTGCTCCCCCAAAAGTCAAATGATTCTTCGTGCACATAAGAAAAACTGCTGGTGTCCACTTACACATTAATGGAGAATCACATGCTGCTTCTCAGTGACAGTTCTAGGATTTCTATCACTTGGTTTTAACTGACGGCTAGGCCGTCTTTTCGGGGGTGACTTAATTCCCCCCCCCCTTGCACCTTTGGGCGGGCGGGCAGCGATGGCTTGGATGTTGACCTCAGCGTTGGTGGGGCACTTCATATCGGGGTCAACGCAGGCAGCACCATATCCGGGTGTGCAGCAAAAGTATTTCCTAACAGCAAGCCCCCCCACCATTCCCCCCCATTTCGCATGTTTTAATATAGGCCTTAATTTGGGGGGAGGGGCTTAATTTCATTTCATGCCTATAAAACATGCTGGGATTTCCTATTGGGGGAGGCCGTATTGTTGGAGAAACAGGGTAGTTAACTACTGTATTTCAGAAACATTTGATTTTCCTCTTGCATACCCACAAGACTTTCAATTGTGCAGAAATAGTACCCAGCTCTTCGAGAAGTATTTTAGCTCCTCACCTTCTCCAAAGACAACTCCAACCATTAGGTAAAGGAAAGGTTCCCCTCGCACATACGTGCTAGTCGTTTCTGGCTCTAGGGGGTGGTGCTCATCTCCATTACAAAGCTGCTCTCCGAAGACGTCTCCGTGGTCATGTGGCCGGCATGACTAAACACCGAAGGTGCACGGAACGCTGTTACCTTCCCACCAAAGTCGTTCCTATTTTTTCTACGTGCATTTTTACATGCGTTCGAACTGCTAGGTTGGCAGAAGCTGGGACAAATAATGGGAACTCACTCCGTTACATGGTGCTAGAGATTCAAAACGCTGAACTGCCGACCTTTCTGATCGACAAGCTCAGCGTCTTAGCCGCTGAGCCACCGCATCCCTACTCCAACCATTACAAATTCTCAAAGAGCAAAACCCTTTTTGTGATGGCAGAAGCATCCACTCACAGTGCTCCTCCCTGCTCCCATACAAGTAAAAGCAAGCACAATGCTAAAGCCAAGGTCCACTCTCTCCCTTGGTGGGCTCAGCTTTGTAATAAAGGGGTATTTGAAATGATGCTCATTTAGCTTTTTTCTTGAGATCACCAGACAATGTACAACACCGGGTTGCACTTCAGTGAGTATTTTTATTTTCTGAGAGGCATTCTGGGAAAGATGGTACTGGGGAGGAAGGGGTGAATGGCGCTTGTTTAGCAACATGATGGCCTTCAATTTAAAAGAAAAGTGAAACGAGGCAGAAAAATTCTGATGCAGGGGTTCCAGACACCCTAAACCCCATGGACACACCTTGTCAACACCTACCAGATGTGGGAGGCAATAATCCATTCCAGAGGATCACTAGATGGCACCAGAGGGTTCCTAAATCTTTTTGTAGTCATCAGATTTTGCAGCCCAGATCTGATATCTGTAGCATTGCTCGTATTTCTGATGGCTTATAGCGTCCCTAGATATATTTTAAAACTTCAAAAACTACCATTTTTAAAAAGTTGAGGCCTTCCTCACATGAATGTATCCCTTCTTGCATAAAGAATGATGCAGAAAAAGAATGATACGGTAGATATTCAGCTGTGCCATGGTGAAATATATGCTTCTAAAGTATATTTGTATTTAAATATCTGTTTGCTGTTTTTGCGGCTTAGAAATTTTATAGCTGATATTCTCATTGTTCCAGTTCTGTGTAGTTTGCATGTTATCAATAGCTTTGTAAAGTGTCTTGGAACCAATGAACCATAATAAAATGTATCATAAAATAGTTATAGCACAACTCAGGGAAATCATAATTTTAACAAGAGCTTTCTTCATCAAAGATTCGAGCAATGTCTGGTTGCTGTTCTTGTACTTCCAGTCCCAAAGCAATCGTTTGCAAGCTTGAGGATAGAAATAAAGAAGTATTTGGCATTCTTGTAATGATTCCATTCTCTAATCTTCTCTGGTGTTTGCTAACAGATCTCAAAATCCCTTGGCAAAACTTCATGGCTCATCCATTCTAGAGAGACACCATTTGGAATTTGGCAAATTTCTGCTCTCAGAGGAGGT
Organism: Notechis scutatus; assembly: GCF_049901735.1. Lineage (NCBI taxonomy): Eukaryota > Metazoa > Chordata > Lepidosauria > Squamata > Elapidae > Notechis > Notechis scutatus. The sequence goes on from NC_142010.1 coordinate 174,627,520, forward strand.
GGGTGACCAATATTTTGAATGGCAGAAGTAATTGGGTGGATCCATGTTTTGCTTTTATGAAACGGTGATTGGTATTAGACACAACTCAAATTTTGATTGGAATTAATAATTGGTTTAAAACTTTGCACCAATGACAAAGCATCCATCAAAGCATCCATTCTTTTTCCTTCTCAGATGCAGGATTTAAAGAAGTCAATTCTTTCAGCTTCCAAGTAGCATAGCCTACCTTGAGACGGAATTTAACTCCCATGTTAATATACTGTTAATAGAAAATAAAATTGGCTCGTTAACAATTCAACAACTACCAGGTTCAATTAATCATTTTATCAGATGGTTCAAGGCACACACGTGCTTAATATTAATGGATCATTTAAGCCAGTTAATTGGGAATTTATGCTAGAGCACTTTGTTTCAAAATTTAGATTATCAGTACTAAAATTAAAAATGAGGGCATTTAATACAACAGCCACTTGGAAAGCAGCATTTCAAGCTGAGAAAAGTGAAGAAAATTATCTTCAGCTAGGAGATGGGAATGAAACAGATGGCAAACTGGTAGAAGTGTCCTGAGGAATGAGAGGCATCAGCACACTTCAAAATCGAGTCTGCAAAATATTTGGAGAACTACCAAATAAAACACCAGTAAAAACTCTTGTTCAGTAGTTTCAGAATGTTGGATCAATTGGTGGAAAAATAGAAATCGTGAAAGTTGAGGTAGAGGGAAAGTTGAGTATCATAACATGATCCAACTTGTTCATCTTTATGTTGTTCTTTCCAAATGATAAAGGTGTTTAGTTACATTTTTCTATATTCTTAGCACATAGTAGCAGAGGAGAGATCATTGAGTACAAGTTCAGCTAATCAGTTCAGTTAATCTGATCACTTTTCATTGGCTTCTGGAAAATGTTTCCATTGGCTTCTGGAAAACCATCAGTAAAAGCCCACAATAAAGGATGAGATTATAATGTGTTTATATCTGTCTGTCTGTCTGTCTGTCTGTGTAAGAAATAAATGTTTAGGCCTTGAACCTATGAAAAAGAATTAGTATATCTTCTCAGTATCTATGTGATGACCCAGGGTGGGATACAAAAGCAACAAAGTCACAAAAACAGGTGAAGTCCCTTTAATTCCTCCAACTTGGCTTTAAAGGTCCAATTATCATTGACTGGTGAAAAAACTCCCACACAAACAGTTGTGAAAAGGAAAAACTTCCGTTCAAACTCAAAATACATATAAATTATAAATAGAAAAAAAACAACACAAACCACACTGAAGAATTAATGAGACAAGGCAGGATAAGGGCTTGAAGACTTCTGCAGATATTGAAATACACACACTGGGAAGGACGCCAGAACTCAGATAAGAACTGATAGACTAGAAATATGTTCACACTTTGCTTCCAGCACTGACCTATGCGTAGTTTGTCCTTTTATACGGTCCTCACAGCTGCAGCCCATGAAGTCTATGTAGATTGCGTCTATTGCTTTGCCCTGATTGAGTTGTGTAGTCCATATGTTTTTGCAGTGTAAGAGTTGCAGATTACAGGATAGTTTTTTTCTGAAACCAAATTGTTTATTAGAACCTAGCATCGCTAATAGCCACAAATGATCTAAGTCCAATGCCCCTTGGATTCAGTTAATTCTTAACTAATGCCAAAATAGTGCTATTAGTTGACTAGATTCCTGTTGCACAGGCATGAGCAATAAATCATTTTGGAACTTAACGTGGGGCCTTGGTCTATTGCACTTGACAACTAGGCTTTAAAGAAAGATACCATTAGGAAAAGTTGGAGGCACCCAACATGATGCCTGTTAGGTTCAATCTTCCACTCTGATTTATGTATTTCTCCCTTTTAGTCCCTGAACATCTATCAGAATCTCAACAGGAGGCAGTATGAACATGTAAATCACTTAATGGATATTGCCATTATAGCCACCGATTTAGCACTGTATTTCAAGTAAGTGAATCATGTATTAATTACTACAGCAAACCCACCTGTTTGACACAGTTCTTCAGAATATTGCTACATTTTGAGTGAAACATCACAAATAAGAAAGAAATAGCAAAGTAGTTTCAGTACAGGTAGTCCTCGACTTACGGCCACAACTGAGCCCAACATTTCTGTTGTTAAGGGGGACAGCTGTGAAGTGAGTTTTGCCCCATTTTATGACTTTTCTTGCCACAGTTCTTAAATGAATCACTGCAGTTGTTAAGTTAGTCCCATGGCTGTTAAGTGAATCTGGCATCCCAACTGACTTTGCTTGTCAGAAGGTCATAAAAGGAGATCACATCACCCTGGGATACAACAAAGGTCATAAATATCAGCCAGTTGCCAAACATCTGAATTTTGATCTCCTGACTGCTGGGATGTTACAATGATTGTAAGTGTGAAGCATGGTCATAACTCCCTTTTTTTCAGTGCTGTTGTAACTGTGAGCGTTTGCTAAATGAATTGTTGTAAGTCAAGGACTGCCTGTATAATGTAAAAAATTGGTCTGCTCTAATTAGGTTCTGCTCAATAAGGAGGATCTGAAGTATAATTTGGAGAAGAATATAAGCCCTAAAGTGTCAGATAGTGTTGAATTTACCCATTGCTATCTTTCTTTCCACCAGACCAAGAGTGTCAAACTCAAGACCTGTGGGCCAGATCCTGTCCACGGGGTTCTTAAATCTGGCCTATGGGGTCAGCCTGGAAATAGCAAAGAACTGGCCCGCCTTGCCTCTGGTAGCCAAAATCAGGTGCGGGGGGGGGGAGCACAGACAGTCCCCCGCGCCCTGTTTTGGTGGCAAGGTCCTTCAAGAGGTGTCCATCAGAGGTGGTATTCAGCAGGTTCTGACCAGTTCTGAAGAACCGGTAGCGGAAATTTTGAGTAGTTTGGAGAACCAGCAAATACCACACCTGACTGGAGATTTTACAGTATCCTTCCCCTGCCATGCCCACCAAGCTACGCTCACAGAACCAGTAGTAAAAAAAAATGAATCCCACCACTGGTGTCCATCCCAACTCCCCGCCTCCCAGCCAGCCCCTGGAGGAGAACTACAATGCTGATCCGGCATTCAAAGAAATCCAGTTTGACACCCCTGCACTAGACACTCAAATATGCAAGTTTCATGCCAGTTTCCTTTATTTTATCCCCTCAGTATCCTGTGCTTTGGGTAAGACTGAGAAAATCACTGGCTAAAAGTTAGCTTTCATGGCCAAGGATGCTTCCCGGAACTCAATCCAACACCTTAATCACTACATCACATTGTGGTGTTTTCTACATACAGTACAGTCTATATAGCTTCAATGTGCTGGGGAAAGTCAAGCTACAGATTGAATTGGTTTATTCTCCCAGAATAGCATTAACGTGTAAATATTAAGGAAGACCCTGATTTCTTGACATGAAGGCAATATTTTGTTTTGTCTTTGGGTCTGTAAAATATTCAAGGGTGTATCAAGACATGTATGCAGCTTAAGCATTGAAGAACAGGAAGTTGCTTATATTTCATCGATAGCAAATTCTGCTCCACACTTTCAATATTAGGGCTAATCCAATGGACAATCTATCTATTAAAGAGAGTTTTTGTTTGATTTTTAATAGGTAAGGTGATGGTGTGGAATCTATATCAGAATGAAATGAGCCCAAGAGGCCCCTGTGAATTCCTTTTCTTTCTAGGACTTTTATACTTTTATACTTTGATACTGTTGAGTTACTAAAAAATTACTGTGAATTTTGATGGTGCTCAAGCTACAAAAAAAGACATTGATTTTTCTTATTCGTTTGCCATTTGCAATCTTTTTTTAAAGAAAGAGAACAATGTTTCAGAAAATAGTTGAACAGTCGAAGACCTACAATGATCAGAAAAAGTGGGTTGAATATTTGTCTCTGGAAACCACAAAGAAAGAGATTATTATGTAAGTAATCTCTTTTTAAAAGCCTAAACATATAAATGGCAACAATGAAAAACACAAAATGGCACATTATATCAGGTTAAATATTAGTACTAAACTTGGTCTACCTGTATGTGGGGTATGTATATATAGGCATAAATACATATAGATATGTGTGTCAACTAAAAAGATACTCCTTTGGTCTTTTTAGCTGCCAGAAAAAGGGAGTGGGGGAAAACAAGGCATTCCTTAAATGCCTAGATAATCACCCCGGTAACCCAAAGTTGTCGGAGCATAAGAAGGGTATTGGAGAGCATGATGGATGACTCTTGGAGATGGATGTGTCCCATTGGAGAAGTCACATCCAGGGGGTGGGGGGTGGGGGAAGACCAGGGTCAAGGGGAAATGTATGATGTAATTTAGTATTGACTGCATCCAGCTTACGCCAACATGGCCACTCCTAATAAATCAAGTTACTTTTCTCTGAGATGCGGCTAGAGACTTTTGATTTGAATGAGGATGGATTTGTTGGAGCCCTGACAATGTGTTTGTGTGTGTGTATGTGTGTGTGTGTGTACATATTGGGTCTTTTTGTAAAAATTGGCTATCTGATGAGAATGTAGGTTCTTTCAGAGAGTTGTGGGTATGGCCTAGGATATAGAAAGTTGAGAATTAGTGATGTTAAATCTCCCTAGGAGGGATTACATTATAGTCATTTAAGTCACTTGGGTTGAATGAGAAAATTCTAAAAGCTGCCTTTTGGAACTAACACTCCTAGTACTGCTGTAAATTAAAATATAATAGTCATAAAACCTTAAAGAACTTGGACAATCTGGCCAGAGGCTACCTGGAGGCTACATATACGCATGCATACTGACCATCAGCATATACTTGGGAAGATGAGGTTTTGCCCAGTCCTTTCTAAAACTTATACATGTGTAGGACTATGATATGAACTCTGAGTCGTGGAAGGAAAATACATTTTCTTAACATACCAAGGTGCCATTTTTAATTCCAACTCATTTTAAAAAAATAATTTAATTCCAATAAAACAATGTGAGCATTTTGATACAGAACCCTAAGACTCACCTGATGGAGGTATCTAAGCCTTCTAGAGCCATCTTTCTTTCCTCTCTACTAGATAGCTTCCTCCCAAGGTACAATTCCCTGTTTTTCAATGGCTTCCTTTTGGCTCAGTTCTTCTGGGTACCCTCGTAAGGATCTGAGTGTATCTGCCTTGGAGAGCTGATTGGAAATTTGTTTTGTTGCAATGGTTTTGCTGCTTGGGTGAATGTGAATGGACAGAGAAGCACAGATTTCCTCACTGTACCCTTCTGGCTTCTTCTCTACAGGGCTATGATGATGACCGCCTGTGACTTATCCGCTATTGCAAAACCCTGGGAAATCCAGAGTAAGGTCAGGTGCCTTTCACACACAGCGTCTTTTCTTCAAATGTTAAGAGCAATCTGCGGAATTGTGCATTTTCCTTATTTTATTTATTTATTTATTTATTTATTTGATTTGCCAATTGTTTACAAGATAATAAGTATAAGTGTATACATGGTTTTGAATACATGAAATGGGTACATATAAGAAAAATAAAAGAAGAATAAGAGAAACAATAGGACAGGGACGGTAGGCACGTTGGTGCGCTTATGCACGCCCCCTACAGACCTCTTAGGAAAGGGGTGAGGTCAATAGTAGACAGTCTAAGGTTAAAGTTTTTGGGGTTTGGGGAAGAAACTACAGAGTCGGGTAGAGTATTCCAGACATTGACCACTCTGTTGCTGAAGTCGTATTTCCTGCAATCAAGTTTGGTGCGGTTTACTTTGAGTTTGTATCTATTGTGTGCTCTTGTGTTGTTATGGTTGAAGCTGAAGTATTCATTGACAGGTAGGACATTGCAATGTATGATTTTATATACCATGCTTAAGTCAGACCGAAGACGGCGTAATTCAAGATTTTCTAGTTCTAGAATTTCAAGTCTGGTGGCATAAGGTATTCTACATAAGGTATTCTTATCCTAGAGTTGAATCATTTCATCTTTGTAGTGTTCAACAAAACATTAAGGGTTGACCCTACAGCATAAAGAAAAGACTGGATCCTGCCCCAATAAGATAATATAAGCTTTATATTGTGGGGTTTTTTTTCTTAATCGCTTTGGTCTTTCCAACATCCACTTGTAGTCTTCTAGATGATGGAGCTCAGGTAGAAATTCCACCCAAACATTTTACAGCTGGTGTAACACATCTATTTAACAAGTCAGATGTGAAAAAGTATTATATTCCAGACGTCTGGGGTTTGTTTTTTACAAGTAATAATCTCAGGTTGTTTAAGATGATTAAGTGATGCAGTACGAATTTTAAAGGTTTAAAATCTCATTGACAACAATGGTCTTACATACGCATAAATCTCGGAAAGAAAAAAGGGAAGAGAAGCAAACACATAGAATGCTTCCAAGTGTTAGAATTAATAGTGATGATTTTATAGGACAAAACAACAAGAGTTGTGAAATGTGAATGCCAACATCATAAAAGTTTTTTCCCCCATATGCAGGTGGCATTACTTGTAGCAGCTGAATTCTGGGAACAGGGAGATCTGGAAATGTCTGTACTTCAACAACAGCCTATTGTAAGTTCATTTTAAAAAATAGTCATTGATTTGCTTCCTGCCTTCTTCTGTTTTTCCCCCCCTGCTAACCTTTCTAGTCCTAGAAGGTGAAATCCTATGCTGTGGGCAGCCCTCCTTTCCAAATGTCCTCCCAGCAGGAGGAAAAGCCAGAGTTAGCTCAATTCTGATTCAGTGGGCATCAGCCCTGCAGGACATTTGAAATAAAAGCCTTGCTAGAATATATAGTAGAAGCTATTTGGGGACCTTTCCAAGTGAAACAATAGTTTCACCCCATTTCATGGCCAAAGAGAGATGAAGATGAAAAAAGACTTATCTTTCTCACTCTAATATTTCCTCATTAAAATGGGCAAAGGGTTAGGGTTAGGGTTAAGATTATTATGTATGAACTAAACATAAAGATGGTTTATAACTATAAGCATGCCAATATAACCAACAGCATTACAAATAAGCTAACATAAAGATAAACTTAGTTAAACTTATTCTGTTGCACTATTGCTATTGTTATTAGTATATATGTTACTACTACTCCCCCCCCCTTGTTTTTCCTGATATGCCCCGAGAAGAAATGGTTCAAGGACAGATGGTCTCTCTCCTCTGTAGATCATTTGATCCTGAAATTCACCCAATTTCAAAACCAAATGTGGTCACTGAATGGAAATCACCCAAATTTATTTACACAGAGAAATGTTTTTCTTCCTTTGCCATGATGGGAGTAAATAACAGCCATTCATGTGAGAAGAAAGTAAACTTGATTGAGATGAGCTCTTTTTCCCCCCCCCAAGACTGATTATTTTCCTTTTTCCATTTAATTGATTCAGGATCGTTCTCTTTATCCCACAGAAGTTACGAGGCTCATTACAGGTAGTTCTTGACTTACAACAGTTTGTTTAGTGACCTGTTCAAAGTTACAATGGCACTAATAGAAAAGTGATTTATGATCATTTTTCACACTTACGACTGAAGCAGCATCCCCATGGTCATGTGATCAAAATGCAGATGCTTGGAAAATGATTCATAGTTATGATGGTTGAGATGCCTCCAGATCATGCGGTCAACTTTTGAAAGCTTTGGACAAGCAAAGTCAACGGGGACGCCAGATTCTTTAACAATCATGTTACTAACTTAACGGCTTGCAATGATTCTCTTAACAATTGTGGCAAGAAAGGTCGTAAAATGGGGCAAATGTCTCACATATCAACATAAATTTTGGGCTGGTTGTAAGTTAAGCACTACCTGTATTGAGTGTGTTTTAAACCCTAAGGTTTCATGACAACACTAGAGTTCAGACTTCAAAACTCTGTTCCTTAAGAGGATTTAATAAATGTGTGTATTCAAAAACAACCATTGCTATTTTGTCCTAGCCTATGATGGACAGAAGAAAAGCTGCTGAACTCCCAAAACTTCAAGTTGGTTTCATTGACTTTGTGTGCACCTTTGTATACCAGGTAAGTGGATTGATGATCTGATTTATTAGGTCCAGGAACCTTTACTAAGTTTAAGTCACTGTACAAAACCTCATGCCCTCTAGGTCAGGGGTCTCCAACCTTGGCAACTTTAAGACTTGTGGACTTCAACTCCCAGAATTCCCCAGCCAGCTTTTCTGGCTGAGGAATTCTGGGAGTTGGAGTCCACAAGTCTTAAAGTTGCCAAGGTTGGAGACCCCTGCTCTAGGTGATTTGGATTTCATGTCCCATCAGAAAACACGAGCAAGGGATTATAAGAATTGTCATCCAAACCATCTGGATGGCATTAGGTTGCTTATACTTGGTTGAGGCAGATAAATATGTCTGCTTATGGCACCTTAGTACAAATCCTTTGGGAGTTAGAAGGCAGATTTCCATTTCCTTTAATTAACATTTTTGTTCACTATTTTTAAAAATGAGAATCTAGAGTTGCATTCTAGCATTTTCTGAGCTTTCTATCCCCTCCAGTGGGATGTTGGAAAGAAATTGTATAAATGGGTTGGACTTTCTCAGTCAACAAGGCAGCTCTCCAAAAACAAACAGAATCTGATGAAATTTGAAAAAAAGGATTAAGTTTGAAAATGAGCCATCTCAAAGTAGGGACCAGAAAAACGCCCCCAAAACTATATTCCCACAAAAAGTGGAAGCTATTATATATAAACATGAAAAAAACCCACACTCTCCCATACTGATGATGTTACCTAGATGGGTAGTCCACAATCAAGCAGAGAAATTCAGAGAACAGCAAGAATTGCACTTCATGTATCTTCATTTTATATTGTTTGATATTACGTAATTGAACTTGCAAATGATTTGCATTGCTAGGTGTGGAAGGCAACTGACCTATCGTTTTGAGATGCTTGAGAAAAATGTTTTTGCAATCTTGAAAATGTCCATCAGCAAGAAAGCTTCACTGCTTCCTTTCTAAAATATCTTGTCTTCCAGAGATCTGTGCTTCAGGTTCTGATATTATTCTCTGTGGAAAGTATTCTTAATGAATGGATGATAGGGTCGGTTAGGATTTCCAATGACTGCAATAAATAAGCAAATCATCAAGCAAAACAGAAAAATGTCTTTTATTTCCAATTAAAGGTTTTATTCTTAAAGATAGCCATCTTTTCTTGAAGCAAATTATGCTTTTGACCCTGGATAGATCTTTGCTGTGTAACAGATGCTTAATGCAGCTTATAAGAAAAAGGTGGTTGAAATGACAATGAAATGGAATTCGCTTTCCTGAGGAACTCCTCAAAACGAATAAGGGAAATTATGCCCCAAATCATGTTTAAGCTTATCCTTGTTCCTCAAATCAAAATCATACAGCTAAATGACCCACATTTATCTCCCAAATGTTTGGCTGATGATGTTCATACAGTTCAGACTTTATAGGAAGACAATGGCTTCGGCAACTGAGTTCAAAATAGCTATATGGGTAGGCTTCAACTTAAAAACATTTATTTAGTGAATGTTCAAAGTTAAAACGGGACTGAAAAAAAGAGACTTATGACCGTTTTTCACCCTTAAAATTGTTACAGCATCCCCACAGCCACCTGATCAAAATTCGGACTCTCGTCAACCAGCATAGATATGTTAATGATGTTTGCAGTGTCACTGAGTCATGTGATTCCTGTTTGCGACCTTCTGGCCAGCAAACGCAATGTAGAAATCAGATTCACTTAACAAATGTGTTACGAACTTAATAACCTCAGTGTTTCACTTAGCAACGGTGGCAAGAAAGATTATACAATGGATCCAAACACACCCAACAACAGCTTAGCAACAGAAATTCTGGTCTCACTTGTGGTCCTAAGTTGAAACTACCTGTAACAAGGAGATATTACAGGGACTGGTCAAGGCTACAACCACTGCAGGAGGCTCGTCTTTGCCAAAGAACTTGGAGACCCTTGATTTGGGATTCTTCTTCCTATTGTTTGCTCATGTAGGAATTTTCACAGTTCCACCCTGAAATTCTGCCAATGTATGAAAGACTGCTCAATAACCGCAAAGAGTGGAAAGCTCTGGCTGATGCGTCTGAAGCAAAAATGGCCGCCTTGCAGGAAGAACAGAAGAAGGACCCAAAAACAGATGCTCCTGGAGGTTAGAAATGAAATGAAACTTAGGATCTCTAATATTCTTTCTCCTTCCAGCTACTGGCTTGATGTAACATGATATGAATAGTGCGAGAGAAAGCAAATTCTGATAAAACTTATTAAAATATCAGAGTATCCTACATACAGGAGGAGTTGTTTATTTTGCTATGGTTAAGGCAAGAATAGAGGTTCCTTCTACATTGGAAAGACTAATTTATGGCCAAAATTGCTCAATGGATGAAAGACATATGATTCACGATTTATAAACAAGTTGCTTATAGAGTATGGATAAATTTCAAAGAAACATGGTCGTCCTTTATTGGACATCCTTTATCCTTTATTGAAATTGTTACATAAAACTTGCGAAAGTTTAGCCATCCCATTTCATTCATCCTCATCGATACCAATTTTATAAACTTATCTCTTTTCTGTCAACAAAATTCTTCCTTTGTAGCAATTCCAAAATCCAACTAATTTTGACTTTCCCCACTTGGTTCAGGTAGCTTCTTTTTCACCTGATGATGATCCTGCAATTAAAACTGTGCCTGGCATGCAAACATTAAGTAGATGGTGTCAGATTTGGAAGCCGTATTAGCACCAGAAGCTTCCACGCTGCCACATTCTGGAGCATGGGAAATCAGGAGGATTTCATAGAGCATATGTGGTTAGACATAATAGCATTCTTCTTTAAAGTCAAGGTCATGTCATTCCTGCACCTGGCTGAGTAGTAGAGGGAATGGATGATGATTGGGGCATGTGATGGAATGAAGGGTACAGGGAGTGGATTTGTAATTTTGTATTTATTGGAGGAAAACCCAGAACTTATCAGATTCGGGTTTTCCCAGATGTGTCAATATAACTACTCTAAGAAAAGGAAACTTTGAGGAAAATGACTGTCTCAAGAGTTTTTAATTGGAGTTGGGGTTTTCTGGAACCCTGACAGATGGTTCTTCATAGCCAATTCTTAAATTGACATCCACTGAAGAGCTCAGCTTACCATTGCTTTTTTTCTTTTTTGCAGCACCAATGGCCAACGGAGGACCTGTTACCTCATCTTCAACTTGTTGCATTATTTAGGTCAACACTTAACATTGTAAGATTACAATAGGTCAACATTACTTAAGGGCTGTTTCACACATACAGCATCAGAACTAGATTTGCCACTTGTACAGATGAACAAGAGCCATAGCAATGTGGATCTAGAGAAGCACATACGTATTTTCAAATGTGCTTCATGCAAACTCTGCATTTATACGTCTCCTTGAAAAACTTAAAGATACCTAAATAGCTGAAGATTCTGCTGTATGTTCTAAAGTTGTTTTGGAACATGACATGCATATATGTTTGAGCTCTATGAACATTCTGCGTCACTGAACTAACTCTCTGCCTCCTGTGGTATTTTGTAGCTATATTAGAAATCTAAAATAATCTGCTTCTCGAGACTGTTTTATAAAATCAAGGGCCAATCATGGCTGAAGTAGTTTGAAATTAGGCAGACTCACAACAAAGCTTTGGGGAACCTAAGGTGCTCTCGTCACTAACCTCTACAATGAATAATTTCAGAGCAGCATATACGAAGGAGAGACTAATCTGTAGACAGGATGCAATCAGCCATCAAAGGGAGAAAGATGAAGTCTATCCCCATACAAATCACTAGGGAACAGATCCACTCTGACCACAAATCCTGCTTCTGCAAGGCATTAACTTGCAGTCCTTGCTTCAAATGTAGAGTCTAAAGCAGAGGTGTCAAACTCATGTAGTCACGACAGTGTCATGTGACTTTTTCCCCCTTCACTAAACTGGGGGTAGGCGTGGCGAGTGCATGATACATCCAGCCCATGAGCCGGAAGTTTGAAAGCCCTGGTCTAAAGTCTGACATTAGCCTTTACTTCTTACAGAATACTTCCTTGTATTGAAGTAAATCCCAGGTTAAAACACCCATACACATACAAAATGTGTGAAGCTTCCTTTCAGATGCAAAGCAATTATTTGTTGTGAGCAGTTTCTGCTTATGACCAAATAAATGCTAGAACTGTCCAGAAGACCTGGTAATTATTGGCAAATGCAGTTTATTTTCATGTCGGGAGTATAATGGGAAAGCAGAGCATATAAAGCATTCTTGATTTGAAAAAAAAAATTGTATTTATTGGCTGCCCAACTCCAGTGAAATAAAATAAATTCTGTAAAAACATGAGAGGAGTTGGGGACTGAGCCGTCCAGAATTTAATGTGGAACAGCAAGGACATCAGCCTGGCAACTAAATAAGAGATTATTCCACGCTATCGTGTTTCCAAAGCTACCTATGGCTGGACCATGAAAAAACTATTCAGGAAAAAAATTGACTTGCTTAAGCTGTGGTCTTGGAGAAGTTCCTGAAGATTCCTCAGTCAGCAAAGGTGACAAAAACTTAAGTACTGGAGCATACAGCACCAGACATATTGCTGCCATGCACAATCACAAAATTCTATGTTACGGTACTTATTTCAGTCATCTCATCCTATCAAATTCACTGGAAAAGGAAGTTATCCTTGGAATGGTCAGCAGGAGGAAATGATGCTGCCAAAAACAGGGTGAGTGGATACTATCAAAGTCACCCCCAGCCAGAGTATAAAGGAAATGAAAAAAGCCATACAAGATCAGTAAATGTGTAGAGAAGCTGGTCCATAGAATCACAAAGAATCAGACATCATTGAATGGATAGCACCATCATAGTACAAATAGGATAGCAACGCTAGAGACTAGTTTTTGGTAACGGATTGTATAATTGTAGTTAAATCTCACAAGCGTGTATACAAATTTAATTTGAACAAAATTATTTTTTAAAATAAAACATTTAAAAACCTTCCATTTATTCATCTACCTGCCTTAAAACTTTTAATATAAATGCAATTCTCAGTTTTTTCTCAGCATACGTCCTGTGACTAAGGGAACATGAAAATGAATGCAAGGTATTACTGGTAGGTAGTTTTCTGAGGAAAACAAAAACTACACATTCAAAGTTAAGAAAATCTACATCCAATATTGAGAATGAATTGGCGATCTGATCTTTCCAATTGTAAGAATTCACGTTGGTCAGCGAAAGCTTGTAATTTTAATTCAACAGAATGCCACAAAAAGCAGAAATCGGAATATTTTTTGAATCAGACCAGATGTTTCTATTCTTAATCACATTAGCTTGCTTCACAATGGACCTCAGCAGTTTTATCTAGTCACAAAGAAAACATTTCTCCTTTAACCACTCACAATAGATATATAGCTTTCAACTTTTACAGTATGTGTCTCCAAACAGCGTGGAGAATCTTTTAGTCTCCCTAACAGAAGACTAGTAGCTACCCAAGCATCTTTCAAATGCCTTGTTTGTTAACAAATGCGCGTTCTGATAATGTCACTATTATTTGAATATTGCCTTTCCAGCCAAGCTTAACCTGTGTTCACAGGTTAATCCTAACCCTAACAATCACAGTTCATCTACCTTTCATTCATTATGATAACTAGTACTGTAGTTTTTTTATTTTAAAAACAGAGTATTTAGAAAAAAACTAAAGTTTCAAATATATGTTCAATAATTGCATTGTTTCAATTATTAAACATTATTAATTTATAATTATTGGGATTGCTTATTGCAAATAACATATGTACATTTAGAAAAAAAATGTTATCAGTGAAAGTGAATTACCCCTTTCTAAACCTCTTAAAAAACATGCACTTCTTCCCTCACCCAAGATCTGAGCTGCTGTACTTCTAATATTTATAATGGAATAAAACTTTGATTTTAATAGGCTTCACTTGATTTTTCAAAACCTTTCTTAAATATGCAAATATAAAGAACATTACTTATTCTAACCTAATGTCTTTACAATCCATGTCTGATAAAAACTGAAAAGTAAAGAAAATCAAGAGAACACACCATAAAATCAAGGCAAAAGCACTTGATGTCTGCCAATAGCTCAAAGGTTTTTCCAACAATACATTTATTTTTATTATGTAATCTTACTCCTCCTCCTTGCACATTATGCTATTGGCTTTTTAGAAGTTCTCCAGGGTCTAATAAATTTCAAGTCAAATAAGCCATAGAAGTTCTCTCTCTCTCAATATATAATACCAATAAAGGAGAATATTTATAACTCCGGATTGAAACAAGGAGTCCTTGGTGCTCTCTGAGGTTGGTTGTTTTCTTGAAGACATTTCATTACCCAAACTAAGTAACATCATCAGTGCTAACATTATCACTATCGCTATAGTGTGTGTGTGTGTGTGTGTGTGTGTGTGTGTTGGTGTAATTTATAAAATTCCAGTCAGTACACAAATGGACTAATTATCTCTCTAGCATAGTGGCTGAACAGTTAATGCTTTATTATATTAAAAAGTCAAGGTCCCAGCATCAACACGAAGACTCAGATCAGCACATTGTATTTCATTTTGTCATTTCTTTTTTAATTAGCACTATGCATACTAAGGAAGTCAACATTGTTGTGAATGTCTGTTTATTGATGTAAATAAATGTATTTTAGATGTTTAGAATTATCTACTTCAACATTTCAAAGATGTGGACCAAGGAAGTTTATTTCAGGATTGATTCTTGAGCTGAAAAAGAAAAAAAAAACGCCATTTAGCAAAAACAGCGGCAAGCTACATCCTAGATGCACTCAGAATTTAAACAAATTTTTGAAGAAAGCTTTCTGAAATACACTGCTCAAAAAAAATAAAGGGAACACAAAAATAAGACATCCTAGATCTGAATGAAATATTCTTATTAAATACTTCGTTCATTACATAGTTGAATGTGCTGACAACAAACTCACACAAAAATTATCAATGGAAATAAAATTTAGCAACTCATGGAGGTCTGGATTTGGAGTTACACTCAAAATTAAAGTGGAAAAAAACACTACAGGCTGATCCAACTTTGATGTAATGTCCTTAAAATAAGTCAAAATGAGGCTCAGTAGTGTGTGTGGCCTCCACGTGCCTGTATGACCTCCCTACAACGCCTGGGCATGCTCCTGATGAGGTGGCGGATGGTCTCCTGAGGGATCTCCTCCCACATCTGGACTAAAGCATCCCCCAACTCCTGGACAGTCTGTGGTGCAATGTGGTGTTGGTGGATGGAGCGAGACATGATGTCCCAGATGTGCTCAATTGGATTCAGGTCTGGGGAACGAGTGGGCCAGTCCATAGCATCAATGCCTTCATCTTGCAGGAACTGCTGACACACTCCAGCCACATGAGGTCTAGCATTGTCTTGCATTAGGAGGAACCCAGGGCCAACCGCACCAGCATATGGTCTCACAAGGGGTCTGAGGATCTCATCTCGGTACCTAATGGCAGTCAGGCTACCTCTGGCGAGCACATAGAGGGCTGTGCGGCCCCCTAAAGAAATGCCACCCCACACCATTACTGACCCACTGCCAAACCGGTCATGATGGAGGATGTTGCAGGCAGCAGAACGTTCTTCACAGTGTCTCCAGACCCTGTCACGTCTGTCACATGTGCTCAGTGTGAATCTGCTTTCATCTGTGAAGAGCACAGGGCAAATTTGCCAATCTTGGTGTTCTCTGGCAAACGTCAAACGTCCTGCACAGTGTTGGGCTGTAAGCACAACCCACACCTGTGGACGTCGGGCCCTCATACCACCCTCATGGAGTCTGTTTCTGACCATTTGATCAGCCACATGCACATTTGTGGCCCGCTGGAGATGATTTTGCAGGGCTCTGGCAGTGCTCCTCCTGTCCCTCCTTGCACAAAGGCGAAGGTAGCGGTCCTGATGCTGGGTTGTTGCCCTCCTACAGCCTCCTCGATGTCTCCTGATGTACTGGCCTGTCTCCTGGCAGCACCTCCATGCTCTGGACACTACGCTGGCAGACACAGCATAGCTTCTTGCCACAGCTCACATTGATGTGCCATCCTGGATGAGATGCACTACCTGAGCCACTTGTGTGGGTTGTAGACTCTGTCTCATGCTACCACTAGAGTGAAAGCACCGCCAGCATTCAAAAGTGACCAAACAATCAGCTGGAAAGCATAGGAACTGAGAAGTGGTCTGTGGTCACCACCTGCAGAACCACTCCTTTATTGGGGATGTCTTGCTAACTGCCTTTGCTTTCCACCTGTTGTCTATTCCATTTGCACAACAGCATGTGAAATTGATTGTCAATCAGTGTTGTTACTTAAGTGGACAGTTTGATTTCACAGAAGTGTGATTGACTTGGAGTTACATTGTGTTGTTTAAGTGTTCCCTTTATTCTTTTGAGCAGTGTATATTCTTGTCAGATGTTTTGGCAATTCTCCTTGATAATATTTTAGCTGCCAGATGATCAAAAACACAATAATATTCTCTTCCAAATATGGAAGAATTATATGCTAGCTTTATACTATAATTTCCCCCCAAATTAAAATAAATATTCAGAATCATCTACAATCAGATGCAAGCACCCTTGAAGGACATTCATTGAAATCAACAACTGTCCTGGAGAAACCTCTGATGCTGTAGGACTGTTTCTTTCCACTGATGCCTGAGATGACAGACCTCCACAGCCAACCACAGTAAAAAAATGACATACACGGAAACATTTGATGCAAGTATATAATCTATGATATTTGCATCATGATGTATATTTTATCACTTCCCCCACCCAGGAGGATATGATGGAAGTGCTGTTTTCATGTGGAACAAGAGTATTGTATGCATAAACTTGGAAAAGCAATGAATCACTTCCAGTAGATTAGAAAGTTAACTGAATTTAAAGAAATGTTAAAGTTGGCCAGTTTGGTCAGAAAAAAATAGTAGAAAGAGGTTTTTGAAAGATCAGAAATTTTATGTGGACTTTCTGTTCAAAGAAAGAAGATTTAAGAAAGACAAAGATGGATAAAAGATTATAATCATTACTCAATAGAAAGAAAGGCAGAAGGCACTTTCTATCTTACCATATTAAAAATGCATATAATTTATTCATCCCCTGCCTTTATTAGTTTTACAAATAACTCAAGGCGGCAAAGATATCCAATATACGTCCTCCTCCAACAACTCTGTGAGGTAGGTTGAGCTGAGAGAGAGTAACTGGCCAGATGGTTTTCATGGCTAAGGTGGAATTAGAATTTGGTCTCCCACTTTCTAGCCTGGTGCCTTAACCATGATTAGACCAAATTGGATCCCTCTCTCTGTTTGGATGTATGTATCTATGTATGTTATCTGGGGAAGGGGGGATTTCATTGAAATCCAAAACATCAACCTTCTGTTGACATAGAGATAGTCCACTTACAATCATTCATTCATTCATTATTCATGTGACTGTTGTTAAAATCAAACAAATTTACAGAAAATACCTTCTTCCAATGCTTTTGCAATTCTTTTCAATTCCTCCTGTTTTGCTTTTTCCTCTGCTTCTAATCTCCTATCCTCCACAGCAATAGGCTTTAAATAAGCTGTTGTAAAGTAAAACAATATGTATTCAGAGGAAGCATAAATGCATTATAATTCATTCCTTCACAGTTCTTTGCTTTCGATTCATTAAAAGCATGTGGAGTTTCAAGATACAAAACATTTAACATAGGCCTATGGAATAATTTTAGCTTCAAAGTGGATAGAGTGTTGCCTAAACGCTTCTTTTCATCACGACAATGCTTTTAGCATTGCTAACATTTAACTAAATTATTAAGATGCATTTTCACAAAATATAGAAAAAAGGTAAGTATAGAGAGTATACTATTTTTTTAACTTATTAATAAGCCCTGAATTCAGAATGGATTTTTAACAAGATTTTAAAAAATGTTTTAATTGATTTGTGTATTAAATCTATATGCCATCCATTTTACCAATAGTGATTTTTATAAAATGCTTTATAAAACTGAATATGCTCATAATGTTTATGCACCAATAAATATCTGCACAAATCTTAATTGTGGAAGTATAATCAGGAGCAATGGACTCCAATCAGGAGCAATGTGATATCAATAAATTGATATCAATATACAACAAGCTTGTGCGTTCATTTTTTCACATGAAGTGATCTAAGATTTCTTAGAAGATGCTTGTGAATAACTGTTAAGAAGCCAGATGGAACAGCTGGCTGTAAATGCATCTATTACAAAAAATATTACAGTACAGTTTAATTGATGTAGTTTTCAAAACCAAACATCAGCTATTCACAATCCAAACATAAATAAAAAGGTTATTTTTATTAATCACTTACCATATCTTCTTGCTCCATAAACAATTCCCAACAGCAGAGCTGAGTATCTGCAGAGCTTTAAATTACAGAAATGTAAACCATAAAGTATATTAATTCATAAAAAGACTGAATTCAGACATTCCAATGTGTTATATATATTTCCACAGTAATAACGTTCTGTATACCCACTATTATTATGAAGTGGTATACACATTACACCATTTGTTTAGCAACCATTCAAAGCTACAACAGCACTGAGAAAAATGTCTTACCCATGGTCACGTGATTAAAATCCAGGCGCCTCGAAACCACCATGTATTTATCATGGTTGCAGTGTCCTGGAGCCAGTTACATGATCACCATTTGCTGGCTTGATCACAGCTGGCTTCCGACAAGCAAAGTCAATGTGGGAAGCTAGATTTGTTTAACCATGGCAGTGATTCACTTAAATCAGGACTGAACAATTGATTTTCCCAAGTAACCACACAAGGAACTGGGACTGTTATGGAAGCCGAACCAACATGGCTGCGAAATAGCGTAGGCATGCATGCATGCCATACATAAATAGAAAAAGAAAGCAGTCACCTTCAAAATAAAATAGTTGTACTGAATGCATAGTGTACATTTATTTACATTTGATTTCTAACTTCTGATTGACCTCATGGGGGTTGTACAACCAATCAGCCACATGTGGCCTGGGAGGCTATAAAATGCTCAGGTCTGACTTAACTTGTGACTCACTTAACAATGCCTTGCTTAGCAACTGAAATCCTGGTCCCAATTGTGATCTTAAGTCAAAGACTATCTATACAATGTTGTATATTATACTTGCTTTTAGCAGCACAAAAGCAGTAATCAGAATGAGAATACAAAAACGATCATGACTTGTTTGAACACTTTGACCATGTTTTCAAAAGGTTTCCCAGATATTTTTATTTTGTAATGGTAGGTTGGAATGTCCTTGGGAGACAAAAGAAAGTTGCAGACTTCACAACCATCATATAAAAAATATCTCAGCCCACCGAAGCAGAAAGGACCAGGAAAACATTGCAGAAAGCACCTCCTTAGTTTTCTGGAGAGTAAAAATAAAGCAGGCGAGAAATACTTCCAGACTTGCAAGATTCTGTCAATGTAACTTTACACAAAGATATAGCTAGTACTCACAGTTTTTCTTGTCTGGATTGCCTTACAGGACTAACACATATATCCTTTGGTAAAGCCAAAATGGCTTTTAAACAGCATTCAAGATAGACTCTCAGTGAAGGGTGTATTTAGTTGCCATTATTACATTTCATCAAAACCTTTTTGATACAGCTAGCTTGTAGATGAAAGTCTTTTTAATTCTTTGGGCATCTCCAGATCTTATTAAGAATTTCCTGTTAAGAGCTCTGAAGAGTCTGACTGAGACACCAGTTATAAATGCTTTTTTATGTATGCTGAATGGTCTGCGATTTATACATATACATACATATACATACATACATACATACACATACATGTATGTATGTATATAGGCTGTAAGTGTAAAGCACTGAAAAGTGGTATATAAGTCTAAGTGCTATTGCTAATTATACGTATGTGTGTATGTATATGTATACATGCATACATGTGTATGGCTATATATGTGTATGTGTATATTGACATGTGCATGTATGTGTGTGTGTGTGTGTGTGTGTGTGTGTGTATGTGCAGTAGAATCCAGCCTAACTAAATTAAATACAGATGAAGCTGATAAAATAAGACACCAAGTTACCAACATCCTATGCACAAGCAAACCACCCAAAAGCAACTTGCAGAAAAATGAAATTAAAGCGCTACAAACCCTGAAAAGAGATAGCAGCATAATCATCCTCCCAGCAGACAAAGGGAATGCCACTGTAGTAATGGACAGGAAAGACTACGAAACAAAATTGACAGACCTACTCCAAGACTCCACTTACAAACCCATAAACACAGACCCAACCACATATCTGGAAAAATTAACCAAGAAGAAAATTATAACCAGCCACATGAGCAGAGAGATCCAACAGATGATCATCCCAAGAGAAAAATCTTCCAGATGCCCCAAACTATACGGCCTCCCAAAAATACACAAAGAAGGCATACCTCTCAGACCCATAGTCAGCTCCAGAGGAGCACCACTACAAAACCTAGCTAAACACTTAGCAAAACAGCTACAGCCCCATGCTGAAACAGCAGCTTCACATGTACAAAACTCATACCACTTCTTGGAAATGATCAAAGATCTACATGTGGAGCAAGAAGATCTGCTTGTAAGTTTCGACGTGATTTCACTATTCACTCAAGTCCCGATAAAAGAGACCCTTGAAATCATCAAAAATAAATACCAACCAGCTAAACACCTCATGGAACTAACAGAACACTGCTTAACCAACACATATTTCATATACAAAGGACAAAGATACAAACAAATTGAAGGAGCCCCTATGGGATCACCACTGTCACCCGTCATTGCAAACCTGTTCATGGAAGAATTGAATCCAGAGCCCTGGCCAATGCCATCCACAAACCCAAACTATGGTTAAGATACATCGATGACACATTTGTGATTTGGCCCCATGGAAAGAAAACCTAAACAATTTCCTAACACACCTAAACAGCACACACCCCAAAATCAAGTTCACCATGGAAACGGAAACAAACAAACAACTACCATTCCTAGATGTACTAATCTACAAAAAAACAGATGGCACACTAGGACACACCGTATACCAAAAGAAAACACACACTAACCGCTACCTCAACGCCCAATCCCACCACCACCCAGCACAGATAAACTCCGTGGCTAAAACACTAATTACCAGAACCAAACGCCTGGCAGACAAGACACACATTAAGACTGAACTATGCACCCTGACCAAAGTACTGACAGCCAACGGCTTCCACAAAAGCAAAATCACCAGCTTGATCCACAAAAACACACTGAGACATAATAGAGACCCAGAAGATGAACAGACCTATGGAACAGCTGTCCTACCCTACATAAGAGGTACTACAGACAAAATTAGTAAGGTACTACACAGACATCACATCAAGACTGCCTTCAAAACAGACAGAAAAATAGCAGCCATCCTTAGCAACCCCAAAGATAAAATTGACCTGGAAAACCAAGGCATATCTAAGTCCCCTGTGCATCATGCCCGGCCACATACATTGGACAGACCAATAGAAGAATAAGTACCCGCCTGGATGAACACAAAAATGCAGTCAAAAAGCTGGAACACACTTCCTCACTAGTCCAACACATGGAAGCCACAGGTCATAGCATCAACTTCAATGGCATCAAAACCCTAGCCACTATAGAAAACCCTAGCCACAGAATCATCAGAGAAGCCATAGAGATTGAAAAAGACCAGAAAGCATGAATAGAAGAGATGATTCCACCAGGCTGTCAATCATTTGGAAGCCTGCACTCACAAACAAAAAATCTCCACACCACAAGCCAGGCAAACACCTGGGCACAAACAGATCCCCCTGATACCTCCAGCTCAAACACACCCCAACCAGGCACCCAGATGAAACCCAGCTTCCTAACTAATGATAGCCGTCCATTTACCCGGCCAAGCTGCACTAAAGGCCTCCAATAAAGTAACACAATACTGCCAGCCAATCAAGATACAAAAAGAGCCAAAAAACAGACAGAAGATATTAGAAACACCAATCAAGCAGAACACAGCAAACTCCAAGACCAATAAACACAGACCAAGACTCCCAACCAATCAGGATGAAGAAAAAACCATTCTGGCACAGCAATAGGCTGCCCCAAATTTAAATCTGAAACCACTGTAAAAGTCTGACTCACAGACGAACAGTATACAGAAGCCTGATGATGGCAGATGAGATTCTGCTGAAAACATAATCTTACACAGGAAAAGACCCAAACACCCTCTCTCTCTCTCTCTCTCTCTCTCTCTCTCTCTCTCTCTCTCTCTCTCTCTCTATCTATCTATCTATATATATATATATATATATATATATATATATATATATATATATATAAAATATATATATGTATGGCCTTCAGCTTTATATTATATATATTATATATTATATTATATAATAACAGAATATATATATATATATTATATATATATATATATATATATATAATATATATATATTATATATAATATAATATATTTGGATCTTTGGTTATTCGGGTTTTCTCCGTAAGATTGGAAGTATCTAAGCAGCGTTTCGATGAAGTCTCATTCATCATCTTCAGGCTTCTGTCTTCAGCTCTGTGCTTTTCAGAGTGATGTGAGCTTGCAGCTGCTTCTTCCTTTTAACTGCTAGTCAAAAGGAAGTTAAAAGTTAAAAGGAAGAAGCAGCTGCAAGCTCACATCACTCTGAGAAGCACAGAGCTGAAGACAGAAGCCTGAAGATGATGAATGAGACTTCATCGAAACATTGCCTAGATACTTCCAATCTTACGTGGGAGAAAACCCGAATAACCAAAGATATATATATATATATACACACACACACATATACATATGCATATATATGTATGTAAGTATGTATGTATGTATGTGTATATATATATATATGTGTGTATGTGTACATATATATATGTCTAGGTGTGTTCGGGTCTTTTCCTGTGTAAGATAAAGAGTATCTTGGCGACATTTCAGCGAGGTCCCACTCGCCATCCTCAGGCTGGTGCTTTCGCCTTCGTGCCAGTGCAAGCAGTGCCACTGAAAGCACGGACCTCACCGAAATGTCGCCAAGATACTCTTAATCTTACACAGGAAAAGACCCGAACACACCTAGACCTACATACCTGTACGTGAAAATCTACAAAACACACACATATATATATATATACACACACGTACATATCTATGCCCATATACATATGCAATATACACATACATGCATACATACACACATATACACAGATATACCACAGGTCTACCTTATGAAGTTTTGCAAATAAAAGAGAGACCTATTGAACAAGACGTCATTTGAGCGAGGGCGAGAGGGAAATTCACACGAAAACCCGGGAAAGACGAGCTACGTGGAAGACACCGGATTTGCGAGACCGAAAGGGCAGGAGACGGGCCCACCGTTCCCCAGCCAGCCCTTCTCCGTGACCTCCACGGTCACCTTCCGGCTTAAAAGCGCCGGCTGCCCTCCTTCGTTTGCACGCCTCGCCCACCACGAGACGGTGCGCGTGCATACACACTGGCGCCCCAACGGAAGGCCGAAGCGGCACGCGCGGCGCCTCAGCTCACCTTGATGAGCGGAGAAACCTCCACTGGGGGAATCATCTTCTCCTCCCGGCCGAAGGAAAACGGATGTGACGCACAAAGCCGTTTAGAACGCCGGCGCGCCGTGACGCAAGAGCTTCGACGTTGCAAAACGAAAGAAAGAGAGAGAGAGAGAGGTAGAGATAGAAAATGGAAGATCATGCTTGAATGCAATTTTTTTTAATAGAGCTACGACGCTAAAAATATGCCTCAAAAATGCCATGGAAAGTTTGTGGCTATTTTTATTTTTAACGTTGCATTTTTAAAATTTCAAAGTATATTTAAAATCAAGTAAAAGGAAACTTTTACCTTTATAAATAACATCAACATTTTATATGATCTTTGTACAAGTCTTGGAATTTAAGGATTATTCTACCAATGCTTTTTCCAATATCAAATGCTTCCGCCCTATATGTAAATCAATTACACAGCAGTCTAGTGTAAGCCAATAAGAATAATTTTATCTGACTGGTTCGGGAATTCTACAGCATTTATGAATTTAATCATTTTTATACCAAATGTTTTTTTACATTAGATATTGTTTGATGAAACACAAATGATATGCCATGATTAATTCACCAAACAGTTTGAAAAGTTTGTTATTACTGACTTACTTAAAAAGAGCAATATATGTTTTGAAAGATACAAGTTGAAAATGTTTTCAACTTCTCTTACAACACAGCGTCTTTAAACGTTCCTTAAATTGGATCCTAAAGAAGAGAGCAACAGCAGAGAGTAAAGATACACACACACAGCCTGCCAAAGTCCCAGGGAGAATATCACAATACAATATAATCAGTGAATATTATTAGCATGAGCAGCTATGGGCAAATTATCTGAACTGCAAGGAACCATTCCACAAGAATATTTTGAGTCCATAAATATTTCTAACAAGGCCTGTCATTTTAAGTATTTGATTTAGTGAAGTCATGTTTCATTTTGCAATAAATCATAAAAAGGTTCATTAATTGCATAAATCATTTAAATACATTAAGTGAATTGTTTAACAATTTAAATTTGGCGTCCAAAGCCCACTAAATCCAAATGCAGTTTGCTTATGTATGCTGGCAACTGTGATTGTAAAATTATGATTTACCATGTTGTGTGAACCCACATACTCAAAGGGATATCTAGCTTTCCATAAATAGGAACGACTGGGACTGAATATGTTAACCTGTTTAACTAAGTCAAAACTACCCAAATCAAGGTCTCCTCTTCCACATTCAAAGTCAGGATGAATTCTCCAGGATTCTTTGTATTTCCAGTTTATAATAATAATGATGATTAAAAGGTATGGAGGAAACTACACAATCAAATCTTATTTAATTATAACAAATCATGACAAACTATATCAAGAAATTGTTGCTTCCCAATGTAGCATCTAAATGTATTTCCCAGAATATGCAGGGATGGAATTTAGAAGTCTTCATTAAAAGTTAATGCTTGTTTAATCCCTGCCCAGTGTTCTTACTATGTTATAATATATGAGTTCAAAAGGTACACAAAAATAGCTTGAGTGACAGTTGAATTAACCACCATGGATATTGCAGCTCATAGCAATTGAAGGAATGTCTTACTGGACAACTTCAACTAACTGTTGTTTGTTCACCAGGGAATAGAAGGTATCTTGCAGCTCTGACCAAGTATGGAGTCATCTTGTGAGCTGAAGGTTTATGCAGTGTTGAGATCTTCTTTGGGAATGCCATCTGGAAAGACAAGATCCTCCTGTACATATAAGAAGTGTTTGATAGAGACAGTTTCCCAGAGAAACACAGGATCTCTCCAGGAAAGATGGTGAGTTTAACCTGTATTTTAAAAAATGATGTCTCTATGGTTTTCATAACACAAACTTGATTGAGTAACCTGTTAAAGGGTAAATATTTAGAGGATAAATATATATATTTTTAAAAACCACGGCTTTTTTCATGTATAACTCAAAACTCCTATCTGTATATCCTGTTGCTTTTGTACAGGCTGGTATGTATAAAACATAGCATCATTATAGTGTTTTGTAATTTAGGAAAATAATCTGAGAATTATTATCAGCTGCCTTATCTACTTCTAACTGTGTGATCAGAACAAGATACGATCTGACTGAATTCATAATACTCTTCATTTCAGGCCAGCCGAAAAACCAAAAAGAAGGAAGGCGGTGCCAAACGTGCTCAAAGAGCTTCTTCTAATGTTTTCTCCAACTTTGAACAGACACAGATCCAAGAGTTTAAGGAAGTAAGAACATTTCTCTTTAGAATGTTTTAAACTGCACATGAGTGGTATTCCATTATAAAAACTGGACAAACTTTAACCTTTTGTCATCCAACACAACTGGCTTGTTACCGTGCATTAAGAATAGGAGAAAAACAGGAGAAGAAAAATAGGAGAAAGAAAAATAAGTCGCTCTCCCTCTCTCCAACTTTCTATCTGTGCTTGCCCTCTTGCTATTAGTAGCCTACAGATATCAGTCAGTGTGGGGCTTTGAAGTAACATCTTAGAAATGAACCAAATTAAACTTTGAAGACTAGGATGTGGTAATAGCATCTTTATGTTGTATTTACCCATTAGCTTGCTTTTTAAATAGTAACATCATTTGCATAGATGTATCCTATTCTGTTCAGTAGGATTTTATATACCAGAAAGCCTACAGTATATTAGATTGCAGCCTAAATCATACCAACAGAAGACAGTTACCAGAAACCAGAAAGGTAAAAAAATATGATATAAAAGTGAGACTCATTTGAACACCATTCTTGTTAGTATATCACATGTCATCAATCTGTTGGGATTTAACAAGAAAGTCTTTGAATCATAAGTAATGTGATAAACAAACTACTTAGCAAAAATGAAATCCCTAGACCAGTCTTACCCATGGCTGCATGGATATCAATTTTCAGAACATTCAGTATAGCTAAGATAATAGCTAAGAAATTCTGAGATTTTAATCTGTGTATCTTGAAAACGCCAGACCAGGGAAGATTGCTGTACATTACTTCCTGTTTTATTTTAACCGTAGAAAATGGAGAGCAGAATAAATAATATACAAATAATCTACCTGAGAAGTAGGTTATAGCTGCAGAACGAGCTTTGATTTTAAGAAATATATTCATGCCATTCACACTGGTTTGTGTGAAGGGGTTCATCCCATGGTGGAATGAAATCTTCTGGTAGTGGGTTTTTTTTTCTCTTCCAAACCTACAGATCTGCTGCAAGTAGTTGGGAGATGAGAGAAACATAGACAAAAGAATTTCTCACATGAGTGGAAGTTTACCTATGTAATTTGAAATGTCATTTCAAATTTTTATTCCTCATGGGAAGAAAAATATTTCAATCTACAATTGAAAAGCTGTTGAAAGTAAAAATAAATAGATGTATTTTTTCATGTTTGAAAACAACAAGGGTATAAACGTGTTGCTGCTTGACTTGCAAAACATAGCCTCATTGGGGGACAAAATGCCCCCCTCCATTTTTACATGGGCATCTACTTCCCCCCACTTAATTCCAATCTATACCTTCTTACCCCAGCTCCTGTTAGCCTAGCAGTTCAAATACTTTCAAATGCGAGTAGATAAATACTGTGTTTCTACAGTCAGAAAATAAGCCCTAGCTTATTTTCAGGGTGCTTATATATAAGCCCTACCTCCAAAATAAGCCCCATTTAAGATTGCCAGCCAGATGGACACATTTCATAAACACATTTCCCCAAAAACAAGACCTAACCAGAAAAATAAGACTTAATGCATTTTTGGGAGCAAAAATTAATATAAGACCAAGTCTTATTTTCAGGTAAGTACCACTTTAGAGGGAAAGTAACAGTATTTTGTGTGTCTCAGCATATAGTCATGCTGGCCACTGAACATGGAAGCATGTTGGGACAATGTTGGCTTCCTCAGCTAGGAAATGCAGATGGACACTTCCCCCTAGAGTCTGACACTACTGGATGGGGAAAACCTTTACCATACCCATTGCAGACCCTGTTCCCTCCTACATTGGAAAAGAAGCCCTCAACCTGCCAAGCCAAGCCTAACATGGCCCTCAAATCCATAAAAGCCGATTCTTCTAAGCCTGGTTTTCTCAGACTTGGCAACTTTAAGATATGTGAGTTTCACCTCCCAGCTTGTAGCTAGGGAATTCTGGGAGTTGAACTCCACGCCTCTTAAAGTTGTTAAGATTGAGAAGCCTTACTCTATATTATTAAAGCAGTCATAATTTGTCCTGTGAATGGCTATTAATTGTAATGTTCAATTGTTTTTTCCCATAGCTATCATACAATATGTCATATAACTGCAATATTTGTAGTTCTTGAAATCAGGGGAATTACTGTTAGTTCAATTTAAGCTGATTATTTAGATAGTCATATGTTCTATTTCTGTTTCTCCAAATAGCTAAATTTAACAGCATCACTAACAAATGGAGGAGCCATTTGGGATAACAATCCCATCTTCCCATAGAATAATTTGTAACTCTAATTCTGGAAGTATGTTTGAATGTTTTTGATAAGAAAAAAAATTGAAGTCTTCAGCTCTAAATTTAAGCTTAACTATCACATTTTTATTTTTCCAAATGTTGGAATATAGAAAAAGCTCTCATGCCAATATATTATCCACTGAAATACATCGGACCTAGACTGAAGTAAGTATGATTAGGATTGTGATGACATTAGTAACTAAAAGAAACATAATAAAAATATTTTTTTAAATAGGCTTTCACCTTAATTGATCAGAACAGAGATGGCTTCATAGACAAAGAAGACCTAAAAGATACCTATGCATCATTGGGCAAGTGTTATTAAATTATTTTGTCTCAATTTAAAATCAGATTTTTTTCCTTTGTTTTGTAATCTGATACAATAATAATTACAGTTAACTAGAATACAAGGACCGGAAAAAATTGCAATAGATTAAAGTAGCTTTAAAATCAGACTCTTCTCTGTAGATCAGCAAATGGTAAATATATTTTCTGCTCTTAATATAATTTAAATGTAAATTAATAATTTCTCAATCTATTTCCAAGTATATTATCCTACTGATTCAAGGAGATTGACGATAAATTCAGTTTAAAATCTACTTTTGTTATTAAGTGCTTGAGCTTTTTATGTTCTTTTAAAATGATTACAAATTGAAGGGGACATGGGTAATTGCAAATTGGAATTTTTTGAAACTGGTAAAATTACTTTTTGCTGGCATTTATAAAAATTGGTAGAATTTACCATCAACAAGATTCATATAAATCTGATATTGCTAAAGACAGATGCAATTAATGTCTTTGTTTGATTTTAGGTAAAACCAATGTCAAAGATGATGAATTAGAGTCTATGCTTAAAGAAGCTACAGGACCTATTAATTTCACCATGTTTTTGAACCTATTTGGGGAAAAGTTAAGTGGTAAGTTTAGCACTATCTTATAAAGCCATTTCCCCCCCCCCCAAAAAAAAAACTTAGCCTGAATTTTCCTCTTTGTCCTGAATTAGGACAATTAGAGCTTAATATTAATCCTACAAATGTCCTTATTTGGCGAGATTGTCCTTTAATAATAGTGGCTAAAAAGTTAAAATTAAAATAAATAGGAAATGTTGAAAACTTTGGGGATTTCCAAATTCAATCTTCACCACTTTTGATCTGAGCTGATCCACAGAGATCCATATACTTTTGAATTTTGTAGTGGCATTTTCACCCAAAATGTGTTCAAAATTATAGTTAGAATCAAATTTGGTTTGGAAAATGAGTATCAAATCTGGAAAACTAAGAGAGGCATGGGGCGTTATTTGGAAATGGACTTCACTTGGAGCTCCTAATTCCCTTTGTCCTGATTTTAGTTTTCCAAACCAAAGCAATTGTTTCCCCTTTAAACAATCCCTTTTTATAGATTAACGACTTGTCAACCCATCAAGGGACCATAGACAATACTGAGCTCTTTTTATCTAGTCCTGTGAAGTATTTTGACGTTAGAACTGCAACAAATTATTGGAAACCATTAAAGCTGATGCTAAGTCCTCTAGTCCAGCATTTTAAGGCTCACAAGAAACAAGAGTTCCAACAAATCCAACTGTATCTCATTATTTTCTGCAGGTACAGATACTGAAGAGACTATATTGAATGCATTTAAAATGTTTGACCCAGACGCTAAAGGCAATATTAACAAGGATTAGTAAGTATTAGATGCAAAAAGGTCAGGTGGCATAAATTGAAATAAATTAAAAAACAAACAGCCTTTTGTGAAGCAATCCATAATCAGTTTGTATTGAACATAACAGGGATGATACGTCAAGAAGTTTCTACCTGATTGCATCTAGGCTAGAATCTAATATCATTTAAAGTGTAAAAAGTTATGCCAAAGTAATGAAAATTGCTCTCCAACTTCTTTCTCAGCTCAAAGCCTTGGTATAAACTTTTGAAATTCCTAAACAGCTAGAAGGCAGTTGACTTGAAGAAGCACCTGTTCCTTTAAAATGTCTGCTCAGATTGTTACTTCTGCTTTGAGCTCTTTCTGCAAAGGTTCCCTTCCAGAAATGATCTAAATGAGAAAATGAAATCAAACCACTTAATAACAGCCATAAGGTCAGAAAGCAATAGAAAACCTAAAAAGTAAGTTTATATAAATATAGTACCATATTTTTTGCACTATAAGAAGCACTTCTCCCACCCAAAAAAAGTGGATGGAAATGTCTGTGTGTCTTATAGAGTGAATATTGCGGTGGGGAGAAGGGAGATCACCGCCGCCACCGTCTGTAACCAGTGCGGCCATTCGCCGCCTCCAGGGAATGCTGGAGCCTTTGCTGCTAAGCAGCTGATTGGCAGTTGGATCGGCCTCCCAGAATACTGCTGATCAGCTGTTCTAGGTGGCGGGGATTACCGCTGTCACTGCCTATCGCTGCCAATTGCTGCCTGTCGATTGCTGCTGCCGTTCCCTGCTGCCATCAGCGGCAATCGGCATAGGCGGCAGCAAACGATGGCAATAGTATTGTTGCCCGCCAGTGGCCAGCGGAGCTGGTAGTAGATTTGGATAATGAGGAGATTGAGGAGGAACATGGGCCAGTCCTGGAGTCTGGGGAAGGCTCTGATGAGTGCTCTGTGTCGGAGGCAGAGATGAAGGCCGATCCAACTGCCAATCAGCTACTCGGCAGCAAAGGATCCTTGGTGGCGGCGGTGGCAGCTCAGCCCAGTTGACCATTGGTGGGTGCAACGGAGTGAAGCCCTAATGAGCCATGTGCTGGGGCTGTGATAACATGCTGAAACTGACCAGGCTGTTTGCTGTTTGTTGCAAGGATGCTAGGCAAATGAATACCAGATGGATGCTGGGAGGCAGAGGCAGATTTTTTTTTTCTTGTTGTCCTCTCCAAAAGCTAGGTGCGTCTTAAGTTCTGGAGCATCTTATAGTGCAAAAAATATGGTATATTTATATTAACTTACTTTTTAGGTTTTCTATTGTTTTCTATTGTTGCGCACACACACACACACACACACACACATCTTAAATATAAGATATATAACAAGGAATATGAATGAAGTAAAGGATGTTCAGCAATAAAAGTATAATTACAGAATAGGAAAAAATAACATATATCATAAGTAGTTTTGTTGATTGTTGATTGATTAGCCTAATGGCCATGTCAAATAAAACAAGGTAATACAGCATACTGGGTTATAAAATATTGAATGAAATAATCAGGTAAGATGATTGGCAATTGGCCTCAGTCTGATCAAGATAGGTTCTACGTTGAATGGCTACAGCTGTCAACTTGGAAGTCTATATAGTCCATGTGTTTGTACCTTGGAAGAAGTAAGACAGTTTATTTACAAGTAAAATCAGAATCTTCAATTAAAAGACAAAGAGCACACATGGAGGCCCAAACTGGGCAACCTAGGAAGAAATTATTTGGTTTTTATCAGATAAGAGGAGTGACAATTGTACTCTGTGCCTGGAAATATCTTTAGAATGAGGAAGGATATGAGAGTCACCCTAGTTAATAACCATGTTTAACTGAGGCAAAAACATGACAAACCTGAATACACATTCAGATAGAAAGTAAACTTGTCATGTAATATTCCTAGATCTCTTATCTAGAAAGATGACATCTTCCATGCTGCCATTAAATCATCAAGTAAATTATATAAAATATATAAAGATATACAGATATATAAAACATATGTTGCAAGTAATGTACAAGACTTCAATGGCATTTATCTTATTGACAAAAAGGTACAACTGGGCTTTTGTAATAGATAAAACATTCTCCCACATAGGAATGGACAAATATATATATATATATATATATATATATATATATATATATATATATATATATATATATATATATATATATATATATATATATATATATATATATATATACACATACATACATACATACATACATACATACATACATATATTTTCATGCAACTCTTTATAACATTTTAAAACAAATCTCTTCTTTGTTTCTCCAACAGTATGAAACGCTTAATGATGTCCCAAGGTGACAGGTTTACAGCAGAAGAGGTCTATATTTTTAAGAATGTTGTTTTTTTTAAGTGGAAATGAACTTTTAAAAATGCAGCCAGGATCATCCCAATTAAAAATCAAATTCTTTAACTGGGATATTTGTTACTGGGTTAGGCCAAACAATTATCATACCAATAAGTTCAAAACAAATTTCTTGAAACAAATAGCTATTGTTCCAAACTCATTTAACCTGGACTTTCCCAATTACAACACACTTGAATAAATAAAATATTGAATGTAGGGTAAGGATCCATGAAGCTGCCTTACATAATCCAGATAACTGAAGCATCTGTCACCCTGCTGAAATCAAATGGCAACAGCTGTTCAACTGAGGGGTGCTAAACTCTGGATGCCATAGATTAAAATTCACTTGCTTCTGTTTACAACACGCAAATGTGGTTGCTGAGCTATGAATTATTTGATAAAGGTCTGGCTCTAACTGAAAATAAAAAGGTTGCCAAGTTTAATCTATAGAAAGTTCAGATGACTTCTAAGCTCTTTTGTACTTCTAATTGGTAGCTAATGTAATATGTACTTAGTGCCCACACAAAATTATTGTTCTTTAGAAAAATTAGTTAATCATTACTGTTATTTTCAGGTGGAAGGTAGCTAATGGAGCTAAGTTCCTTTTGTTGAAGTTATGTTTTTGTCTTAATAAATTTCAATTCAGTTGTATGAAAGCTTTTATGAAGAACCCTGAGACAGCACTTCTAGTTTTGTTACTTCAGTAGAACCTCTGGTCACGAACACTTCTGACCACAACCAAATTGGGTTCTGACCAAAACATTCACAAAAATTTTGAATCTGGTCATGAACACATACTTGGGTCAAACACGACCCTGACCCAGAAATTCCTAAAGACTAAACATTAGAAGATGAAGAAATCACCAAAGTTATGGAATGAATTATGGTCATGACCATATACTACTGTATACTTTTCAGTTGATGGGATTCAAATTTTTTTACTATTGGTACTGTGGGCATGGCTGGGTGGGCATAGCAGGGGAAGGATACTGTAAAATCTCCAGTCAGAGGTGGTATTTGCCAGTTCTCCGAACTACTCAAAATTTCTGCTACTGGTTCTCCAGAACTGGTCAGAACCTGCTGAATACCACCTCTGCTCTAGGAGGAATTTTTAGTAGATACGCTTCTACAGTTTCCAACTTTAAAGACTGAAGAATCACTTGGCAGTGGTCTTTGGGCTTGCCCTGCTCAAATTCCTTGGCTAAATTCTTCCCTTTTTCTATTGTTGTACAGATAGATCAGATGTTTCAATGCTCCCCTATTGACTCGGCAGGAAATCTGGATTACAAAGCTCTCTGCTACACCATCACACATGGAGATGAAAAAGAATGAAATTCATAAGCTTTAGGAAGTTGTGTTAACATCTGTCACATTAATTAAACAAAATGACAAAACACTTCTTGCTTTCTCTGTGATTTGAAACACTTATTTAAACAGCTGTCTTTCCAGATATTGATGTTATTAACAAGGTCACTTGAAACACACAAATATATTATTTCAGTTGTGTTTTTGTGCCACTGAACAGTTTAAAAAAAGATAGAACAGTTATAGTATGCACCTTCACAATGCATTTGAAATTTATTACAGGGATACTTTTATGCAGATGAAATATTCAATTGGTGCATCTTTGTATATTCCAGATGGTCATTGACTCTTCATATTCATGGTGAATATTTGAAACAGTGGAGCAGTAGCAATAACATAAACTGTTGTAGCAGAATACTTCTTGTAGTTTTATACACAGCATTTGGCATACCAGCCACTTGGAAATGTCCCATCTGCATCACTTGACTATCTGCCAGTTAATGAAATTGAGATTTAAAATTCACCTAGAAATAGATTAGGGTTAGGGTTAATTAAAAAAAAAATTGCCCTGGAATATTCTAAGCAATCTATTATACAGCTACTTGTGTGTGTTGAACAGAAGAGATCAGAATGAGAGACATTGTTCTGTTGTGATTAAGATACCTACCGTACATTCTAGTCTGAGGGGCAGTTTGATGTAGTGGTTAAGGAATCAGGCTAGAAACCATGAGATTGTGAATTCTAGTTCCACTATAGGCACAAAACCAGCTGGGTGACCTTGGGCTAGTCAACTTTCCCTCAGTCCCCAGAAAGAAACAATGGCCAAAACACTTCTGAAGAACCTTCCCAAGTAAAGTGCAGGAATTTATCCAGTCTCCCAAGAACTCGATATGACTCAACAGACAAAAGGGGGGGAAAGTCTATTCTAACCTCAGGGATAGAAGTTCTCTGAGTTATTTGAGCCAATCAGTGTCAGCCCTTCAAGACTGATCAGACTAAGAATCCAATATCATGTTGGTCAGCACTGCTTTCATTGTAAAGCTATAGTAACATAATCTTGTAAGCCTGAATACGCACACAGACACACACTTTATCTCTGTGAGAACTATGGTCTTGTCTGAGATATTTACTGGAGTTATCTTCCTGCTCCAGACTCAATCTTCTTTTATCTGACCATTGTCCTTCACCTCTCCCCACTCTCCTTCAAGGCCACCCTCTCTGCCTTAGCCCACCCCACTTTACAGGGTTATTGTCAGGAAAAGTAGATAATGTACTATGCTTAGATAGAAGTGCATATCAAAAAAATATTAAAATCTCCCATTGTGTTTTGCGACTTTTGCTCCCGGTTTTCATGAAGGGAACAAAGGAAAACTATGTTTTTAACAAAACTCATAGTAGATGAGGAATAGCTGGTTTAGAAAGGGAAATAGCAAGAACTTAAAAATCTAAGTTCCAAAACCATGTAAAGGCAATAGTAAGAATTCTGTATCATAGATTTACTGGTAGGTCTTCACTTAACTCTGCATCTCCATCCATGGAAAGGACACTACACTCACACTATTTTCACAAGTGCACCTATCACCTAAAAAAGCTATAATAGCAATTCAGAAAAAAGCAGGATATATTCATAATAAATTGTGACCCGTAGTCAACCCTAATGTGTAGTCCATTCTCTAATGCAGGGCTGCCAAACTCCCAGCCTGCGGGCTGGATGCGTCACACACTGGCCATGCCCGTGCCCATGCCTGGTTTAGCAAAGTGGGGGGAAAGTCCTGATATGCCACATGACGCTGCCGTGATGATGTGAGTTTGACACCCCTACTCTAAAGTGTAGTCTTTGATATTAAAAGTATAGTCTTTATAGCATTATGCTTTTTTTTCTATACAAGGCGACAGTTTGGCCTGAGTGTCCCAATATTTCTTAGTTTTTAAGTAAGGATTGAAGTAAATATCCTTTTCTGCAGAATATGGTATGCAACGAAACAGAATATGCACAATATTTTCAAAAGCTGGTGCACCATTTATACATTATCTTTCTTCACATGGAACTCTATGAGATTTTCCGGTATTTTATTTTATAGAACCAAGTTGTTTGAACAGTTCTCTAGAGAAAGTTCTTAGATGTTAGGGTATATCACTTGTTAAATGCTTTTATATCTGGGAAGCTGATTTGTGCTGACCCAGTTATTTCATGGATATTTGCTTGTCAATTTTGCCACAATTAGAAGTGTGTATGTGCTTAATCAAATGATTTTTAAAATTATATATATATATGGTTTGTTTTTAAAAAGATAAAAAGTAATTTAGACTAATGTAGAGTAAGGGATAAAAAATGAAAAAGATAAAAAAGCTAATAGCAGAAGAAAGAAAAAAGCTAAAGTTAAAAATAAAAAAGATACAAAGAAGTAATTTCTGAACTTCTTTACAGCAATTTTAGATAAAATTAAAAATTTACCTGTTTCTTTAAAGACTCTTACTTGACTCTTACTTCTATAAGCTGTCCTATGTAATCATTAAAACTACAAATCATGTTAATTTTTTTTAAATACAAAGAGCCCATCAGGGGTTTTCCACTCAGCAATAAACATATTGTCTTTTTTCTGACCAAACAATGTAATTTGGTCATTGGGCTAAATCAAATGTTGACAGGTATCTTAACTGAGTATTTCCTAGTTTAGGAAACTGCAGATGGTTTCATTCTCTATTGAATTAAGAGAAAACATACTGGAAGTTTCCACCATTATATTAGCGATGGACTTCATGGCCATCCTGAAGTTCTTGAAATACTTTTCAAGCTTACTCTAGAGCAGGGCTGTCAAACTCCTGTCCCACGGACCAGATGTGTCATGCGCTGGCCATGCCCTCGCCCGGTTTAGCAAAGGGGGGGGGAAAGTTCCGATATGCCACGTGATACCACAGTGATGCTGTTGAGTTTGACACCCCTGCTCTAGATCATGGGTGTCAAACTTGCCACGTCAAGTTGCCATCACATTTTGTGATGTTTTTCCCATTCGCAGAGCTGGGGTGGGTGTGGCCTCCACATGATGCATCCGGCCCGTGGGCTGCCAGTTTGACACCCCTATATCTAGATAATGGTGAAGGAAAGTATCTAAATCACATTCTCTTTCCCCATGTTATGGGCAATAGTTTTATTTGAAATAGTTATAAAGACATTTTGAGAAGGAACACTAAAATGATATGAGATACCAACTCTTAATAAATGTAACATTTAATAAAAATAAATAAAAGATTCCATTCAATTAACACATAGATAGAATAATAAAGGACCAAAGAGCTTTCAGGAACTATAGTTAAATCTCAGTATTTTATATTGCTATTCAATCTATCTCAAATCTCAGATATACCATATCTCATAAATATAGTTTAGTTCAGTACCATAAATTTATTTTTCATTCATATAGTACAATGCACTGGAAAAAAAAAACCAAGATACTTTACAGCTTGCCTCAGTAATGCTTTTGAAGTCCTACTATTCATATTTTTTTGAGAGGTGTAATGATGAATTTCTATTGAGAAATAGTGCAAAAATTCTCACATTAAATGGCAATATTAAAGATTTATAATCAAACTTGTAGGCATGTCAATAGCTTGATAGTGAAAGCAACCTTGTTAAGTGTAGCAGAGAATAATATTGAAGAAAAAAAAACCTCTCACAAAACAGATCTAGGAAAATATTTCACATTTATGATATAACTATCCTCAAAAGCCATCTTAAAGCTTCCAAAGGATCACCTATTTCAAGGCTCTAGCATCAAATAGTTACTTTTTAAAAACTTATTGATTGATTGATTGTTAAATTTATTTTGCTGTGAGGTTGCTCTGAGTGGCTCACAACAATAAAACAGAAAAAAATGATAAAAATGTAATCATAACAATAGCAAAGGAATGAAACAATAAAAATAAATGATGAAAGTACAATTAATATGATAAAGAATTAAGGAAAAATAACTGGAAGTGAACACAAACCAAAAAAGTATAAGGACAAACACCTTATTGCATGTATAGGAAAAAAAAGGTCAGTTTGTAAACACATCATTTAACCTTGAAGATGTGGAGTAACATGAAGTCTTTCATTACATGTGTTGAATTTATGTTTACCGACAAAGAAATAAAGGGAGACTATATGAAGCAGCAGCAGTATGTTCCATCTCATAATTGGGTAGACCAGGTTGCCCTGATAGACCTGTCTCACTGGAAAGAACACTTATTTCTTTTATTACATCAACAGGAAATGGCACTAAACAAGTAAAACTTACAACAGGTCCTTGGAGTTCCAATCCTTGCAGTGTCCCTGTGTTCACACAGCACAATAGCACTAAATCTTATATACCTCTTCACAGTGCTTTACACCCCCTCTCTAAGCGGTTTACAGAGTCAGCATATTGCCCCCAACAATCTGGGTCCTCATTTTACCCATCTCAGAAAGATGGAAGGCTGAGTCAGCCTTGAGCCAGTGAGAATCGAACTGCTGGCAGTTGGCAGAATTAGCCTACAATACTGCATTCTAACCACTGCGCCAATATGGCTCTATGATTACATGATTACAAGCGTGGCATTTTTGCGATTTCTGATGTTCCATGCCAGCTTCCCACAAGTACCGGTAAATGTTTTACTTGGATAAGTTTCCATTTGTTGATTCTACTGTATACTGCCGGATCTGTTGGCGGCAAATTTGTTTTGTCTCTCGATCAGTTGAGGAAGCTGACAGGAAGTTAGAAGTCACAGTCATGCAAAGTCCTCACTTAATGACCCACATGGTCCCCATTTAATAACAGTAAGTGGGACTGCCAGAATTGTCGTTGCTAAGTGACATAGTTATGTGATGTCACATTTTACAACTGCGTTGTTTAGCAAAAGAGTTCCAGGCCCCAACGGTCATCATATTCCAAGGATTATTTTAAGTTCTATCTTCCCGTCATAACAGAATGATCTTCCTTACTTCATTAATCGCTCTTCATCTACTGATAAATTCCAAATGACTATATAATAATACAGCATTACAATATTAATTTATTTTCTGAAAGTTAACATTAATAAAGTTATGGCTATTAAACCCAAATATATATGGGATACTAAGGGATACTTAAGATGTAGGCTTGTTGCATTATTGAGGCAATAATGGGACAAGCCTATATCATAAGTATCCCCCTCATCAAGTGATAGTTCCAGCAAACTTTGGTTATATTGACAGCCAACTTTTTCTAAATATTCTCTGAACATTTAGCATGCTGAACATCAAGGTTTCTTTAAAAAGTTGCCAGTGCTGAATGAATTAGTTCCTTGTATAACTGTTGATAGTAATTTGTTGACTCACAATTCGTTTGTTCAGCTTAATCATGTTACTTTTCACTGATTTGCTAGATTACAAGCATTAAACAGCAGCTTTTAGGGTTCAACTCAAGACACACATGGAATTATTTAGCAGGTTAATACATCCTCCAGGTCACTTAATGGCCACAGAATGGATAAGGACATTCGTATTATCACCTTTACTGGCTAGGACAAATGACACTTCCCAAGAAACTGCTAGTGTTATTATTTTCTCTCAAGCATCTTATGATTCCTCACTAATCATCTATGATCAACGAGGCTATTGAGGTGATGCGTATTCTAGCCAAACTCACTGCCCCAGATGCCAGTCCACGAATAAAAGGAAGAGCTGAACATCCCTAAAGGAACAATTCAATTTTAGCTGAGTCCTGAATTCTCCAATTCGCCAAAGTATTTTGATTTTCCATGTAAATTGCAGGGGAAACTATGAGAGCACATCGGCTGGGGATAAACAGGCTTCTTCTTCTTCTAAAACACTGCTCTTTGACCTGGCCAATGACATTATATAATTTAGCATCATCAAACCAATTCTGACGAAGATGCGTAATACCAGGAAAGCAAACGGGACGATTATTTGTGTCAGATGAAAAATAGTCGTGCTTAGCTCGCTCACCACACAGGTCAGGCAAAAGACCGCCAAGCTCACGCAGGGGTAGAGAGAAAGCTTTGCAAACATGAAGGCGTGCTCTTTGCCACCGTACCGAGCAAAAGGATGCAATGTCTCGACTTCGTGAAAGAGCGCGGCAATCCATATGCTGAACTGGAAGATGCTCGCGAAAAAGATGGTAACGCAGCTAATCTGAATGGCTTCTATTTCATTGTAAGACTTCTCGGCAAACTCGCTGGTCAGCTGATAAGCGAGAGGCAATCCGCCAATAAAAGCCAAAGAAAGGGTATTAAGGAGGGTCATGAGTCGTGTGGCTTTTGTTACATGGAGGAAGAGCGAATGATGGACAAACCAGAGAAGACCAATGGTTACAAACGATCCGAAGTAGGCAAGGAAACTTGGACTGAATTCTCTCAGTGCTTCAGCAACATGACCACTGTATTTCTCTTTAACCACATTATCATCAGGAACGTTATCTTCACTGTTGAGTAAAGAAAACAATATATATGTATTTAGAATAGGCTCGCCACAAATAATCTATTTTAAAAGGACACTTCATGAATTTCATGTCAACTCATAAAATATTTCTATGGTCTTTAGAGTTGCCAACAGAAAGGGAGGAGGGAAAGCGGTAGCTTGGAAATTGAAAGTGCATTCCATAAATAGTTTTCAAAGATAGTAACTAGGTGACTGAAGTTTCTGCCATGCAAAATTCTAACTGGAGAACATGATTGATGACGCTTGGTTCTGGATGTGTCTCATTGGAGAATATGAATTATGATACACCCAGGGGGTGGGGGGAAACCAGGGTCAAGGGTGACGATGAATTATGTATCTCAGAGTCGGCTACACCCAGGCAGTGCAGGACAATTTAACTCCCAATAAATCCTTTTTAAGTTTTGGAAGTTTGGCTCGAGACTCATGATTTAATTGGGGTAACTGCTGGAATCCTGACATTTCACTTCAGTTGACTTGAGTTGGTTTATAACCACAGTAGCTCCTTGAACACATTTCATTCCATGCCTAATCAAGAAGAAAATGTAAATGCATCAAGCAAGCTCCTTAAGTTCAGACTACCTTTTTGTTGTGGTAATTTTGACAGAGTTTTACTTTAGGAATAGTCACATCCGATTACTATGGAAACCATCAGCCAATTGGGTACATAATATAGATCTATACAAACTCACCCATTCCATTATGAAAATAGGCACAGGTAGTTCTCGACTTACTATTCATTGAGTGACCAAAGTTACAATGGCACTGAAAAAAGTGACTTATGACTGTTTTTCACATGAACGTTGCAACAGTCCCACAGTCACATGATCAAAATTCAGGCGCTTGGACAACTGACTCATATTTATAACAGTTGCAATATCTGGAGGGTCACCTTTTATGACCTTCTAACAAGCAATGGGGAAGCCAGCTAACAATCATGTTATGAACTTAACATCTGCCAATGATTCACTTAACAACTGTGGCAAGAAAAGTCATATAAAATGGGGCAAAACTCAACAGATGCTTCATTTAGCAAGATAAATTGTGGCCTCAATTGTAATCATAACTCGAGGACTACCTGCATAATGCACATCCTTGCATTTCTAGTAAAGTAACATTTTGAAGATAATATTTAAGTGAGGAAGAACCAAAGCAAACTATTCAGTCTTCACTCTCTTGATTACTTAATAGGCTTTTTTCTTCCTATCAAGAACAAGCAAGGATTATAAATCTGGGAATCTTTTATCATCAATATAGTAACCCTAAGCAATGATTTATGTCTTTTACAATTCTCAAAGGAGTCTGAATTCAGTTTTTTAAAGAAGGTCCACTTTAAAAAAAAAACCGAAGAAACGAAGAGTGATTTGCCTTAGTATGGTAACCCAAAACCAAACCATGTTAGTGTGATGTATGAATATTATCACAGGGTTTGTATCTGCACAGAGCTCAGTGAGAAACCAGACCAATGGTTGAAATTCAGATGACCACTGCAAATCCCATGCAACGAAGGAAACAAAACAAGAAGTGGGGAAAATTGTCCCACAATTCTTTCTGTTGTTGACACAGCATGGCACAGAATGTTAAGTTAATTAGGATAATCAGCACATATATTTTCCATAGGACTGAAGAAATCCCACCCTTTTGACCTTTTGTATCCGGAAAAGTACTGTATTTTTCAGAGTTCAAGATGCTCTGAAGTATAAGACGCACCTAGCTTTTGGGGAGGAAAACATGGGGGGGGGGGGATTCTGCCTCTGCCTCTCAGCAATTTGCCTCCTTGCAGCAAACAGCAAATAGCCTGGTCAGCTTCAGCACAGCCTGCTTAGCACAAGCAGCTGATTGTCGGTTGGATTGGCCTCCCGACGACCAGCTGTTTCAGGCTGCAGGGATTGCCATCACCTATTGCTGCCTCCGCGCATCCCATTTTCAGCTTCTGCATCCCGTTTTCAGCCTCTACACACCCCATTTTCGGCCTCTGCATCCATTTTTCGGCCTCCGCGCACCTCATTTTCGGCACATTCTGGCTGGCAGGGATTGGAACGGGCGGAAAATGGGGTGTGTGGAGGCTGAAAATGGGATGTGGAGGCTGAAAATGGGGCGCGCAGAGGCGGCAATAGGCGATGGCAATCCCTGCAGCCTGAAACAGCTGATCATCAGGAGGCCAGTCATACCGACAATCAGCTGCTCATGCTAATCAAGCTGTGCTGAAGCTGACCAGGCTATTTGCTGTTTGCTGCAAGGAGGCAAATTGCAGGGAGGCAGAGGCCAAATGGTGGAGGCTGGCGGGTGGGCGGGGCTCCCACAACATTCACTGTATAAGACCTACAGACATTTCCACCCACTTTGGGGGTGGAAAAACTGTGTATTGTACTCTGAAAAATACGGTAACTAAAACTTGGTTTTGCCGGTTGGCTTGGGGCCCTGAGGGAAAGCGCTCACCACTGGGTGTACTTGACAGGGTAATAAGACATCATTCCTGTACTGTCTGTCTCTTGGTTCCTGTTTTTTTTTTTTTTTTTTTGCATAGTTTTAAAACATTTTAATTGGCATAGTTTTACAATTTGAACTGTAAGCCTGCTAGAGTCGACTTACCAGAGATAGAAATTTATTAAATAAAATCCTAATCGAAGATGGCACTCCAAAGGTAACAAATTTAACAAATAAAATCCTGATCGAAGATGGCACTCTGGAGGTAATAAAGTTCAGGCATACTTATGAGAGGTCTATCCATGATAATAAAAATAAAGGTAAAGGTTTCCCCAATCCAGTCATGCCCAACTCTAGGGGCTGGTGCTCATCTCCATTTCTTAGCCAAGGGAGCTAGGGTTGTCTGAAGCCATTTCCGTGGTCATGTGACCAGCATGACTATAGACCAAGGTGCACAGAATGCTGTTATCTTCCTAAATAAGTGGTACCTATTTATTGTCGACTTATAAAACATTCCTATGCTTGAGCCTCGAGCCAAGCTTCAAAAACTTCAAAGGATTTATTAGCAGCGAACATGTAGGCATGACCTGTATGAAGCCGATTCTGAGACACCTAATTCACTATCACCTATGATCGCTGGAATCCTGACATTTATCTACTTGCATTGGCATGTTTTCAAACTGCTAGGCAGGCAGGATCATGTTAATCTTGAGGATCATGGATCATCATGCCAACCATGATACCATATACTCAATTACAGATACTATTTTTCCCCTTAGCACACTTTCACACTTGAAAATACCGGGTGCAGTTTTATTCCATTGCTGAAGACTTACCATATGTCCAGAATTAACAGAGTTGCAACAATTGCATAAACTCCATCACTGAAGGTTTCCACTCGTTCCTTACTCAGGGGTTCCTTAAGATAAGAAGTAAAATAGTCTACAGGGAGTTCCTCCTCTTGACCTGCCAACAAAAATTACCATGCTTAATAAAATTGATTTCTATGTTAAGATGGCAATTTGTCTGCTTCTTCGTAAAGCCCACAACCCCTTCCCCCAAAAGCAGTATCAATTTGGATTATCATCATTCTTATTCTATGAGGTGCCTTGTTTATCCAAGCTTGTTGGGAATATCGTGTCTGCATTATTTTTATAAGGTAGTTCTCGTTTAATGACCATTCATTCAGCAATGGTTTGAAGTTAACGGCTGTTGCAGGCTCACTATGGTAATGTGATCAAAATTTGGGCACTTCGCATTTACAATTTACAATTGCAGTGTGTGCTTCAACTCCTCCCAACTGCCTCTCTCCCGCCAATTTTGCTCATTTTGGCTGTCCTGCACTCTTCTGCTCCCACCTAGTCCTAGGTTCCCCCAGCCAACCTTCGCCATTGTCTTCCTCCCACTGCTGAAGCTTCAGGGAAGACACACAAGAGCCTTGCAAAGGACTAGTTTGGTCTAGTGGCTAAGGCACCGTGCTAGAAGGCGGTAGTTTGTGAGTTCTAGTCCCGTCTTAGCCATGAAAATCAGCTGGGTGACTTTGAGCCACTCATTCTCTCTC
Organism: Notechis scutatus; assembly: GCF_049901735.1. Taxonomy (NCBI): domain Eukaryota; kingdom Metazoa; phylum Chordata; class Lepidosauria; order Squamata; family Elapidae; genus Notechis; species Notechis scutatus. Next base: position 174,671,280 of record NC_142010.1, read on the forward strand.
TCTCTCTCAGCCCAGCCTACCTCACAGAGTTGTTGTTGTGGGGAAAAACAGGAGGGGGGGGAGGAGCATTGATATGCTTTATAAAACAACACTCACCAAGAATTCTGCTCCTAAACCATTTGGTTAGATGGCTGAGAAGTGGGAAAAAGACAATGAGCCCAAGAAACATGTACGACTGCAAGGAAACAGAGGCATATTTATTGAGTGCATTGATACGATGGTAATAAATAGAAAAAGGATGCATTTCTATTTGTCCTACTTCATCAGGTACTGCATGTTCCATAATAAAAATAAAAGACTGAATGATTTTTTTGGAATCATTTAGCAAAATTGGGTTTCAGAGGAAAAACAGCACTATGTCCAAATTCACACTTGTCAGTTAACGCTTTATCACAATGAAGAATGGCAATTCAGAGTCTTCACAATTCCTTGTACAGGACTCAGAACAGAGCATTCCAGTTCTTATGGACCTCTTAAGCATACATGTCCCTGAGAAAGACATCTGAGACTTTTAGGCAGTCTGTATAAAGCAACAATTCTTTCCAATAAAATAATAAGGTGACTTTTTCTTGTAATTCATCAGGAATCCTGGGTACTAATAGCAAAGACGATCTTCAAAAGCTTTAGAGAGCCGGAACAGAATTACTCTCACATGAAGGAAAGCATCAACAAGTTTGGAACAACTTCAAGTCTAAAAGAGTAGAAAAATCCTAATGTATAGTAATGGGGAATGGTGCTCCTTTTATGACTTGTGAACTTTAACTCCCAGAATTCCTGAGTCAGCCACGGTTCCCCACCTTTGGTGTAGGCCCTCAACACAAAACAAAAGCATCTTAAACGCATAATCACTAAATTTAAGGCCCACCACAACCTAATGTGAAACACTGCTCTAATTCAATGAACCTACCAATGGAAAGAAGAAAAATGAGAAAATGGCAGCCAAAAAGCTCAGCGTTGGTCCTCTCAGGATAATCTTTAAGATATGGTATTTATAAAATGCCTTATTTTCAGATTCCTGTATCTGATGATTCAGTAGATACGAATGTCTGAAGCCATATAATACAATCATCACCTGCAAAACAAGAAAATATTGCTGTACCATCAGAGGGAAAATAATTATTTGGATGTAAATTCAAATAATCATAGTTTGGATGCTTGGAAGATTTGCCTTGAGTTCTCATAGGAGTATGTTGCACCTGGGATCCAAAGCTCAAAAGGTATTTAGAAACAGGTGTACACATAAATACCATACTTTTTCAGGCCTCCTTAAAGAAGCCATATACTTTTCTGGGCTTACAGAGCAGGTGTGTCACTACCCATGTCAAAACACCTTATTGTACATCCTATACTTAACCTTAGGGAGCGTGATGGCTCAGAGGTTAAAGATGCTGAAGTTGTCAGCTGACAAACTAACAGCCTGGGTTTGAGACTTGAGTGCTGCAGAACGGGGTGAGCTCCTGTTAGTTGCTCCAGCTCCTTCCCACTTAGCAGTTCAAAAGCATGCAAATCCAAGTAGATAAATAGGTACCACTTCAGTGGGAAGGTAACAGTGTTCTGTGCTCCTTGGCATATAGTCATAAAACCAGTACACATTTGCAATGGTTGTTGGGTCCCAGGATAATGTAGCCACTCTTTGCAACCTTCCCAGTTGGCTTCCAACAAGCCAAGTCAATGGGGAAAGCTGGCTTCTTATTAACAACTGGAGTGATTTGCTTAACAGCCATGGCAAAAAAAGTTGCAAAACTAAGTGCGACTCACTTAACAACTGCCTAGCTTAGCAATGGAAATTAGACTACCTGTATATTCTCTCACAAAGGAAAATAGTGTTGATCTTGTAATTACTATCCATCCCATTTTTAACTATGGTTTATTCAACTATACAGTCCAGGTAGTCTTCAACGTATGACCACAACTGAGCTCAAAATTCATATTGCTAAGCAGGGGTGGGATTCAACTGGTGTTACTACCGATTCGGTGACTATATTTTACGTGTGTGGAAAACCTTAAGCTGTGCCACCCGGACAGCTGAAAAGCCTCTTTTATCCTGCTTTTCCAACCTCAGCTATGCCGCTGACAGGTAAGAGCCCGGGCGGGCAGATGGGCCAAACAGCAGCAAACACAGAACCGGTTCTGTGTCTGCTGCTCTTCAGAGCTACCTGTTCTATAGAGCCGGACAGAACCGGTAGCATCCTACCCCTGTTGCTAAGTGAGAATTTTGTTTAGTGAGTTTTGCCCCATTTCACAACTTTTCTCACATGTTTGTTAAGTGAATCACTGCCGTTCTTAAATTAGTAACACGGTTGTTAAGTGAATCTGATTTCCCCATTGAGTTTGCTTGTCAGGTCTCAAAAGGCAATAGCAATTAGTTATTTAATTAATAATTAGCTATTAATAGCAATAGTATTTAGACTTATATACCACTTCACAGTGCTGTACAGCCCTCTGTTGTAAGTCAAGGACTACCAGTAGTGAAATATAAAACAACTATACCTGGATTACACCAATTATAACAGCACAGCTACTAAACATAAAAAGTCCAAATGGTTGGTCAGGAAAAGACGTCATTAAGGAGAACTGCAAAATTAAAAAAAAAAAAAAGATTCTTTTTGTATTCCAGAACAGATTAAAGCAAATGGTTAATCTGAGGTTCTAGGACCAAATTTGACTCCCTGAATCCCTTCTGTGACTCTCCATGCCTTGCCTGTCCCAAATTCATCTGCAGAAAAATGGTGGCAGGAGTTGCTGTTGTTACATGCTGTATATACTCCATGTTTGGCTTACAGTCACTCACACAACCAGTTGGCTGGAATATACTTGAGACCTGGTCAATTTCCAGAAACAACAAAACGTTTGCTACTAATAATGTATATTTGCTCTTTCTCACACCTACCCAGGTCCTTCACAACTAGCAATAGCACTTAGACTTATATACTGCTTCGCAGTGCTTTACAACCCTCTCTAAGCAGTTTACAGAATCAGCATATTTCCCCTAACAATCTGGGGTCCTCAATTTTACTGACCTTTGGAAGGGTGAAAGGCTGAGCCAGCCTTGAGCCAATCAGGATCTAACTCCTGGCAGTGAACAGAGTTAGCCTCCAATATTGCATCCTAACCACTGTGCCACCACAACTAGGCTCTTACAACTAAAATAACTAGGTTGTCAGGTACTAGCCAGGACAGAAACTGCCAAATCTGGATCCAAAGATGACTCCAAGGGCAGGCTTAGTATCCCTTTGATCCCCAAAGTCCTTGCTTTGTTGATTCATAATACAGGCAGCTAGTCTTGCCGTGTTGATTTTCAAGTTTGGTAGCTGTTGATGGGACTTGGGGTTTCTCATCATCTGTTCTGACCCAATTTCCTGCGTCCAGTTCAGGTTACATTTTCCCCCCTTTGTTTTCTTAACAATTTGGTTTTGGTTTTTTCCTGAATTACTTCCCCTAAGGGATCATTTAGATAAGATTCCTGGCTGTTTGTACGTGCTTAGTTCATCTTTAGGGATGGCAACTTCAGCCTACTCTCTCTCATACTGTCATTTGGAGACAGAAAATATATACAAATCGTAGTGTGAGCTCTATAATTTTTAAACATCAAAGAAAAAAATATATCCAAATGCCACCCCAGACATAGGAAGTACAAACAAATGAACAAATAAATAACACGGTCCATGCTTCAGATCCAGGGGTGGGCTGCTTAGGGTTCGCACGGGTTCAGGCGAATCCTTTGCTCTGGCGATTGGTTGGGCCTGCCCACCCGCCTCTCCTTTAGTTTGTCCTTTATTTCTGCAGTTTTGAAATTCAGCTGAGATGTGGGACAGCCGATTACCGCGCCTCAGCTGTTTTACTCAGTGGCGTTGCAGTGGAAAGTAAGTTTTAAAGCTGTAAAATGGTGGTTTTTATAATGTGCTCTGCGTGCACGCAAAGCACGCACTCACCGCACCCGTTGTGAAATTGGTCAAAATCCACCCCCGTTTAGATCACACCCATTTTACTTCATCTGCACTAGCTTCCACCTTATGGAATATTCTCCACCAAGAAATATGCGAAGTCCCCACCTTGTTGCAATTCTGGAAACAGTTTTAAAAGCTCTTCTGTTGCAATTTGCTTTTGATACTACATAATTGACTGCAGGTGCCTCTTTTGATTTTAATTTGGGTTTTATCTTTGCTTTTTGACCACGGGTGTCAAATTCAAGGCCCGCGGGCTGGATACTTAGATATGGCCCACGGTGCTTCTCCTAGTGAAAATGGAGCTTGGGACGGCTGCAAGTGGCTCAGGAGCCCTTTCTTGCTGGAAGAGGTGCCCCCAACACGAGTGATGTCAACCTGGCCATGTTTCCTGGCCACACACCTCCTGCCCCCAAAGTCAAGCACAATCCTGATGCGGCTGTCAATGAAATCGAGTTTGATATCCCCATTTTAGACCATATTCTGGGTTTAATTATATATTACTCTGCTTCTATGTTTCTTTTCTTTGATGTTAGATACTTCCATAGTCCTCTCTTACTAGATCAGATAAGGTAACATGTATAATTAAGTACATGCATTCTTATCCACGGTGGCTTCTGTATCTTCAAGATGCATCCTACATTGGATCTGCCGGTTTTAATGCGATGCATCTCTTTAGTTGATCTCAGATGTATCAAATATTGGCACAAGATTCCAGCATGCTCCTAATCTCTATTAAATGGATACACAATGTATTGAACTACAAATCAGCACCTGTACAGGCGAAACATAAAGCTTGTGTGGTCAATTTGTGGTTCAATGCAATGAACAAATCTGGAAATCTGGATTATAAGGTAACCAACTCAGGAAACAACCTAAAGATGTGACATAATACATTGAAGAAATAAGAGTGCTTACTTACGGTATATGGCAAAAAAGTAATGCTCATCATGCATGCCTAGGAAAAGGAAGAAGTGATATAGCAGATGAAAAGAAATCTTTTCCTGTTCATAGATACAGTAATTCAGTTCTCATCATTCTGTGGAGGCAGTCAGTCAGTCAATCAATCAATCAGAATAAAGCTGGATGGGACCTTGGGGGTCTTTTAGTCCAACCCTCTTTCAGGCAAGTGACTGTCCACTCTCTTCTTAAAAACTTCCAGTGATCAAGCACCTGCAACTTCTGAACACAAGTTGGTTAATTGCCCTCACTGTTAGAAAGTTTCTCCTTAATTGCAGGTTGCTTCTCTCCTTAATTAGTTTTCATCCATTGTTCACTGTCTTGCCTTCTGGCGTTTTGAAAAATAAGTTGACCCCCTTTTCTTTGTGGCAGGCCCTCAAATACTGGAATACTGCTAACGTATCATCCCTAGCCCTTCTTTTCTCTAATCTAGACTGGCCATACCCAGTTCCTGCAACCGTTCTTCATATTTTGTCTCTGGGCCCTTAATCATCTTAATTGCTGTTCTCTGGACTTTTTCCAAAATCTCAACATCTTTTCTGTAATGTGGTGACCAAAACTGGATGCCTTATTCAAGTGTTGCCTTATTAAGGTTTTATAAAGCGGTACTAATACATCACATGATTTTTCAATCATGGTTCAAGGGCAACTCAATTCTTTTCTGAATGGCAAAGATAACATCAGACACTCCATATCAGAAAGTGTGACTTTACTGGCCAACATCGCCCCCATCTTTGGGAAAAATCACACAGATCTGGAAATTATCACACTTTTACATTTAGTTCTATTCCACTGTTACGTTTAAAAACCAGCCCAAACCAATGGCTCCAGTTAAACTCAGAAGGGGAATGAAGGGCCTGCATTTTTAAGAGCTATGAATGAAAGGTTTCAACATTTCTGGCTGAGTCTATTGTCTAGCTCCCTGCATAATCTTTTGGTTTCTTTTATTTCCTTTTTCTTATTTTCTCCTTTAATAATATATATCATTGATGCCATAGACATCAAACTGCTCTGGTGTTGTCTTTCAAAAGAAAACATATCATACGAATACTGCAAGTTTCAGGAATCATCAAAGTACGGTAAATAAAAAACCTACTCCTATAATTTATTTAGGTTACTAAGGGTTTCTAAGATACAAAAATCACTAGTCCCTAGATGTCTTTGCTTCCAAGAAATCTAAGAAGTTTGAAAGCTATGGTTTAGAGATATATGTGAATGCGACCAAACAACGCTGTTTAGTTTATTTCTAAACGTGAGCAGCTTAGCATCCTACATTAGACCTTTGATCTACTGCAAAATCCTCATTCTGAAATTACCTCATAACTTTTGATTTCTATACTAAGG